>NW_027490179.1:0-79527 GCF_050948175.1 Xylocopa sonorina | reverse complement strand
ATCGCATCTCATTTCAATGTTTCATGGTAATATATAACATGATTTGCGAAGTGTTATGTATTCCTCGTCTACACTTCAAATGAATGTGAATTCGATACTTCCTCGCTAGGAAATAGCGTTTGCAGATGTCTACGTATCGTAGCAATAGCTTTCTAATGCTTCTTAAAACGCGATATCGCATCTCATTTCTATGTTTCATGGTAAGATATAATATGATTTGCGAAGTGTTATGTATTCCTCGCCTACACTTCAAATGAATGTAAATGCGACACTTCCTTGCAAGGAAATAGCGTTTGCAGATGTCTACGTATCGAAGCAATAGAGTTCAAATGCTTCCTAAAACGAGATATTGCATCTCATATCTATCTTTCATGATAACATATAATATTCATTGCGAAGTGTTATGCATTCCTCGTCTACGATTCAAATGGATGTAAATGCGACACTTCCTTGCTAGGAAATAGCGTTTGCAGATGTCTACGTATCGAAGCAATAAGTTTCAACTGCTTCTTAAAACAAGATATCGCATCTCAATTCTATGTTTCATGATAAGATGTAATATTCATTGCGAAGTGTCATGTATTCCTCGCCTACACTTCAAATGAATGTAAATGCGACACTTCCTTGCTAGGAATTAGCGTTTGCAGATGTCTACGTATCGAAGCAATACAGTTCAAATGCTTCCTAAAACGAGATATTGCATCTCATATCTATGTTTCATGATAAGATATAATATTCATTGCGAAGTGTTATGCATTCCTCGTCTACGATTCAAATGGATGTAAATTCGACACTTCCTTGCTAGGAAATAGCGATTGCAGATGTCTACGTATCGTAGCAATTGCTTTCTAATGCTACTTAAAACGCGATATCGAATCTCATTTCTATGTTTCATGGTAAGATATAATATGATTTGCGAAGTGTCATGTATTCCTCGTCTACACTACAAATGAATGTAAATGCGACACTTCCTTGCAAGGAAATAGCGTTTGCAGATGTCTACGTATCGAAGCAATAGAGTTCAAATGCTTTTTAAAACGCGATATCGCATCTCATCTCTATGTTTCATGGTAAGATATAATATGATTTGCGAAGTATCATGTATTCCTCGTCTACACTTCAAATGAATGTAAATGCGACTCTTTCTTGCAAGGAAATAGCGTTTGCAGATGTCTACGTATCGAATCAATAGAGTTCAAATGCTTCCTAAAACGAGATATTGCATCTCATATTTATGTTTCATGATAAGATATAATATTCATTGCGAAGTGTTATGCATTCCTCGTGTACGATTCAAATGGATGTAATTGCGACACTTCCTTGCTAGGATATAGCGTTTGCAGATGTCTACGTATCGAAGCAATAGATTTCAAATGCTTCTTAAAACAAGATATCGCATCTCAATTCTATGTTTCATGATAAGATGTAATATTCATTGCGAAGTGTCATGTATTCCTCGCCTACACTTCAAATGAATGTAAATGCGACACTTCCTTGCTAGGAATTAGCGTTTGCAGATGTCTGCGTATCGTAGCAATACGGTTCAAATGCTTCTTAAAACGAGATATTCAATCTCATATCTATGTTTCCTGATAAGATATATATTCATTGCGAAGTGTTATGCATTCCTCGTCTACGATTCAAATGAATGTAAATGCGACACTTCCTTGCAAGGAAATAGCGTTTGCAGATGTCTACGTATCGTAGCAATAGAGTTCTTATGATTCTTAAAACGCGATATCGCATCTCATTTCTATGTTTCATGGTAAGATATAATATGATTTGCGAAGTATTGTGTATTCCTCGTCTACACTCCAAATGAATGTGAATGCGACACTTCCTCGCTAGGAAATGGCGTTTGCAGATGTCTACGTATCGTAGCAATAGATTTCTAATGCTTCTTAAAACGAGATATCGCATCTCATTTCTATGTTTCATGGTAAGATATAATGTGATTTGCGAAGTGTCATGTATTGCACGTCTACGCTTCAAATGAATGTAAATGCGACACTTCTTTGCTAGGAAATAGCGTTTGCAAATGTCTGCCTATCGTAGCAATAGTGTTCTAATGCTTCTTAAAACGCGATATCGCATCTCATTTCTATGTTTCATGGTAAGATATAATATGATTTGCGAAGTGTTATGTATTCCTCGTCTACACTTCAAACGAATGTAAATGCGACACTTCCTTGCAAGGAAATGGCGATTGCAGATGTCTACGTCTCGTAGCAATAGAGTTCATATGATTCTTAAAACTCGATATCGCATCCCATTTCTATGCTTCATGGTAAGATATAACATGGTTTGCGAAGTGTTATGTATTCCTTGTCTACACTTCAAATGAATGTAAATGCGACACTTCCTTGCTAGGAATTAGCGTTTGCAGATGTCTACGTATCGAAGCAATACAGTTCAAATGCTTCTTAAAACGAGATATTCAATCTCATATCTATGTTTCCTGATAAGATATAATATTCATTGTGAAGTGTTATGCATTCCTCGTCTACGATTCAAATGAATGTAAATGCGACACTTCCTTGCTAGGAAATAGCGTATGCAGATGTCTAGGTATCGTAGCAATAGAGTTCTAATGCTTCTTAAAACTAGATATCGCATCTCATTTCTATGTTTCATGGTAAGATATAACATGATTTGCGAAGTGTTATGTATTCCTTGTCTACACTTCAAATGAATGTGAATGCGATACTTCCTCGCTAGGAAATAGCGTTTGCAGATGTCTACGTATCGTAGCAATAGCTTTCTAATGCTTCTTAAAACGCGATATCGCATCTCATTTCTATGTTTCATGGTAAGATATAACATGATTTGCGAAGTGTTATGTATTCCTTGTCTACACTTCAAATGAATGTGAATGCGATACTTCCTCGCTAGGAAATAGCGTTTGCAGATGTCTACGTATCGTAGCAATAGCGTTCTAATGCTTCTCAAAACGCGATATCGCATCTCATTTCTATGTTTCATGGAAAGATATAATATGATTTGCGAAGTGTTATGTATTCCTCGTCTACACTTCAAATGAATGTAAATGCGACACTTCCTTGCAAGGAAATAGCGATTGCAGATGTCTACGTATCGAAGCAATAGAGTTCAAATGCTTCTTAAAACGAGATATTGCATCTCATATCTATGTTTCCTGATAAGATATAATATTCATTGCGATGTGTTATGCATTCCTCGTCTACGATTCAAATGAATGTAAATGTGCACTTCCTTGCAAGGAAATAGCGTATGCAGATGTCTACGTATCGTAGCAATAGAGTCCTTATGATTCTTAAAACGCGATATCGCATCTCATTTCTATGTTTCATGGTAAGATATATGATTTGCGAAGTGTTATGTATTCCTCGTCTACACTTCAAATGAATGTAAATGCGACACTTGTTTGCAAGGAAATAGCGTTTGCAGATGTCTACGTATCGTAGCAATAGAGTTCATATGATTCTTAAAACGCGATATCGCATCTCATTTCTATGTTTCATGGTAAGATATAATATGATTTGCGAAGTGTTATGTATTCCTCGTCTACACTTCAACGAATGTAAATGAGACACTTCTTTGCTAGGAAATAGCGTTTGCAAATGTCTACCTATCGTAGCAATAGCGTTCTAATGCTTCTCAAAACGCGATATCGCATCTCATTTCTATGTTTCATGGTAAGATATAATATGATTTGCGAAATGTTATGTATTCCTCGTCTACATTTCAAATGAATGTAAATGCGACACTTCCTTGCTAGGAAATAGCGTTTGCAGATGTCTACGTATCGAAGCAATAGAGTTCAAATGCTTCTTAAAACGAGATATTGCATCTCATATCTATGTTTCCTGATAAGATATAATATTCATTGCGATGTGTTATGCATTCCTCGTCTACGATTAAAATGAATGTAAATGCGACACTTCCTCGCAAGGAAATAGTGTTTGCAGATGTCTACGTATCGTAGCAATAGAGTTCAAATGCTTCTTAAAACGAGATATTGCATCTCATATCTATGTTTCATGATAAGATATAATATTCATTGCGAAGTCTTATGCATTCCTCGCCTACGATTCAAATGAATGTAAATGCGACACTTCCTTGCTAGGAAATAGCGATTGCAGAAGTCTACGTATCGTAGAAATAGAGTTCTAATGCTTCTTAAAACGCGATATCGAATCTCATTTCTATGTTTCATGGTAAGATATAATATTCATTACGAAGTGTTATGCATTCCTCATTTACGATTCAAATGAATGTAAATGCGAGACTTCTTTGCTAGGAAATAGCGGTTGCAAATGTCTACCTATCGTAGCAATAGTGTTCTAATGCTTCTTAAAACGCGATATCGCATCTCATTTCTATGATTCATGGTAAGATATAATATGATTTGCGAAGTGTTATGTATTCCTCGTCTACACATCAACGAAATGTAAATGCGCACTTCCTTGCAAGGAAATAGCGTTTGCAGATGTCAACGTATCGTAGCAATGGAGTTCTTATGATTCTTAAAACGCGATATCACATCTCATTTCTATGTTTCATGGTAAGATATAATATGATTTGCGAAGTGTTATGTATTCCTCGTCTACACTTCAAATGAATGTAAATGCGACACTTCCTTGCTAGGAAATAGCGATTGCAGAAGTCTACGTATCGTAGAAATAGAGTTCTAATGCTTCTTAAAAACGCGATATCGAATCTCATTTCTATGTTTCATGGTAAGATATAATATTCATTACGAAGTGTTATGCATTCCTCATTTACGATTCAAATGAATGTAAATGCGAGACTTCTTTGCTAGGAAATAGCGGTTGCAAATGTCTACCTATCGTAGCAATAGTGTTCTAATGCTTCTTAAAACGCGATATCGCATCTCATTTCTATGTTTCATGGTAAGATATAATATGATTTGCGAAGTGTTATGTATTCCTCGTCTACACATCAACGAAATGTAAATGCGCACTTCCTTGCAAGGAAATAGCGATTGCAGAAGTCTACGTATCGTAGAAATAGAGTTCTAATGCTTCTTAAAACGCGATATCGCATCTCATTTCTATGTTTCATGGTAAGATGTAATATTATTTGCAAAGTGTTATGTATTCCTGGCCTATACTTCAAATGAATGTAAGTGCGAGACTTCTTTGCTAGGAAATAGCGTTTGCAAATGTCTACCTATCGTAGCAATAGTGTTCTAATGCTTCTTAAAACGCGATATCGCATCTCATTTCTATGTTTTATGGTAAGATATAATATGATTTGCTAAGTGTTATGTATTCCTCGCCTACACTTCAAATGAATGTAAATGCGACACTTCCTTGCAAGGATATAGCGTTTGCAGATGTCTACGTATCGTAGCAATAGCTTTTTAATGCTTCTTAATACGCGATATCGAATCTCATTTCTATGTTTCATGGTAAGATATAACATGATTTGCGAAGTGTCATGTATTCCTCGTCTACACATCAAATGAACGTAAATGCGACTCTTCCTTGCAAGGCAATAGCGTTTGCAGATGTCTACGTATCGAAGCAATAGAGTTCAAATGCTTCTTAAAACGCGATATCGCATCTCACTTCTATGTTTCATGGTAAGATATAATATGATTTGCGAAGTATCATGTATTCCTCGTCTACACTTCAAATGAATGTAAATGCGACACTTCCTTGCTAGGAAATAGCGTCTACAGATGTCTAGGTATCGTAGCAATAGAGTTCTAATGCTTCTTAAAACGCGATATCGCATCTCATTTCTATGTTTCATAGTAAGATATAATATGATTTACGAAGTGCTATGTATTCCTCGTCTACACTTCAAATGAATGTAAATGCGACACTTCTTTGCTAGGAAATAGCGTTTGCAAATGTCTACCTATCGTAGCAATAGTGTTCTAATGCTTCTTAAAATGCGATATCGCATCTCATTTCTATGTTTCATGGTAAGATATAATATGATTTGCGAAGTATCATGTATTCCTCGTCTACACTTCAAATGAATGTAAATGCGACACTTCCTTGCTAGGAAATATCGTCTGCAGATGACTAGGTATCGTAGCAATAGAGTTCTAATGCTTCTTAAAACGCGATATCGCATCTCATTTCTATGTTTCATGGTAAGGTATAATATGAATTGCGAAGTGTTATGTATTCCTCGTCTACACTTCAAATGAATGTAAATGCGACACTTCCTTGCAAGGAAATAGCGTTTGCAGATGTCTACGTATCGTAGCAATTGTGTTCTAATGCTTCCTGAAACGTGATATCGCACCTCATTTCTATGTTTCATGGTAAGATATAATATGATTTGCGAAGTATCATGTATTCCTCGTCTACACTTCAAATGAATGTGAATGCGATACTTCCTCGCTAGGAAATAGCGTTTGCAGATGTCTACGTATCGTAGCAATAGCTTTCTAATGCTTCTTAAAGCGCGATATCGCATCTCATTTCTATGTTTCATGGTAAGATATAACAAGATTTGCGAAGTGTTATGTATTCCTTGTCTACACTTCAAATGAATGTGAATGCGACACTTCCTCGCTAGGAAATAGCGTTTGCAGATGTCTACGTATCGTAGCAATAGCTTTGTAATGCTTCTTAAAACGCGATATCGAATCTCATTTCTATGTTTCATGGTAAGATTTAATATGATTTGCGAAGTGTCATGTATTCCTCGTCTACACTTCAAATGAATGTAAATGCGACTCTTCCTTGCAAGGAAATAGCGTTTGCAGATGTCTACGTATCGTAGCAATTGTGTTCTAATGCTTCCTGAAACGTGATATCGCACCTCATTTCTATGTTTCATGGTAAGATATAATATGATTTGCGAAGTATCATGTATTCCTCGTCTACACTTCAAATGAATGTAAATGCGACACTTCCTTGCTAGGAAATAGCGTCTGCAGATTTCTTGGTATCGTAGCAATAGAGTTGTAATGCTTCTTAAAACGCGATATCGCATCTCATTTCTATGTTTCATGGTAAGATATAATATGATTTGCGAAGTGTTATGTATTCCTCGTCTACACTTCAGATGAATGTAAACGCGACACTTCCATGCAAGGATATGGCGATTGCAGATGTCTACATATCGTGGCAATAGAGTTCATATGATTCTTAAAACGCGATATCGCATCTCATTTCTATGTTTCATGGTAAGATATAACATGATTTGCGAAGTGTTATGTATTCCTCGTCTACACTTCAAATGAATGCGAATGCGATACTTCCTCGCTAGGAAATAGCGTTTGCAGATGTCTACGTATCGTAGCAATAGCTTTCTAATGCTTCTTAAAACGCGATATCGCATCTCATTTCTATGTTTCATGGTAAGATATAATATGATTTGCGAAGTGTTATGTATTCCCTCCCTACACTTCAAATGAATGTAAATGCGACACTTCCTTGCAAGGATATAGCGTTTGCAGATGTCTACGTATCGTAGCAATAGAGTTCATATGATTCTTAAAACGCGATATCGCATCTCATTCTATGTTTCATGGTAAGATATAACATGATTTGCGAAGTGTTATGTGTTCCTCCTCTACACTTCAAATGAATGTGAATGCGATACTTCCTCGCTAGGAAATAGCGTTTGCAGATGTCTACGTATCGTAGCAACAGCTTTCTAATGCTTCTTAAAACGCGATATCGCATCTCATTTCTATGTTTCACGGAAAGATATAATATGATTTGCGAAGTATATTGTATTCCTCGTCTACACTTCAAATGAATGTAAATGCGACACTTCTTTGCTAGGAAATAGCGTTTGCAAATGTCTACCTATCGTAGCAATAGTGTTCTAATGCTTCTTAAAACGCGATATCGCATCTCACTTCTATGTTTCATGGTAAGATATAATATGATTTGCGAAGTGTCATGTATTCCTCGCCTACACTTCAAATGAATGTAAATGCGACACTTCCTTGCTAGGAAATAGCGTCTGCAGATGTCTACCTATCGTAGCAATAGTGTTCTGATGCTTCTTAAAACGCGATATTGCATCTCATTTCTATGTTTCATGGTAAGATATAATATGATTTGCGAAGTATCATGTATTCCTCGTCTACACTTCAAATGAATGTAAATGCGACACTTCCTTGCTAGGAAATAGCGTCTGCAGATGTCTAGGTATCGTAGCAATAGAGTTCTAATGCTTCTTAAAACGCGATATCGCATCTCATTTCTATGTTTCATGGAAAGATATAATATGATTTGCGAAGTATCATGTATTCCTCGTCTACACTTCAAATGAATGTAAATGCGACACTTCCTTGCAAGGAAATAGCGTTTGCAGATGTCTACGTATCGAAGCAATATAGTTCAAATGCTTCTTAATACGCGATATCGAATCTCATTTCTATGTTTCATGGTAAGATATAATATTCATTACGAAGTGTTATGCATTCCTCGTCTACGATTCAAATGAATGTAAATGCGACACTTCCTTGCAAGGAAATAGCGATTGCAGATGTCTACGTATCGTAGCAATAGGGTTCATATGATTCTTAAACCGCGATATCGCATCTCATTTCTATGTTTCATGGTAAGATATAACATAATGTGCGAAGTGTTATGTATTCCTCGTCTACACTTCAAATGAATGTGAATGCGATACTTCCTCGCTAGGAAATAGCGTTTGCAGATGTCTACGTATCGTAGCAATAGCTTTCTAATGCTTCTTAAAACGCGATATCGAATCTCATTTCTATGTTTCATGGTAAGATATAATATGATTTGCGGAGTGTTATGTATTCCTGGTCTACACTTCAAATCATTGTAAATGCGACACTTCTTTGCTAGGAAATAGCGTTTGCAAATGTCTACCTATCGTAGCAATAGTGTTCTAATGCTTCTTAAAACGCGATATCGCATCTCATTTCTATGTTTCATGGAAAGATATAATATGATTTGCGAAGAATCATGTATTCCTCGAATACACTTCAAGTGAATGTAAATGCGACACTTCCTTTCTAGGAAATAGCGTCTGCAGATGTCTAGGTATCGTAGCAATAGAGTTCTAATGCTTCTTAAAACGCGATATCGCATCTCATTTCTATGCATCATGGTAAGATATAGTATGATTTGCGAAGTGTTATGTATTCCTCGTCTACACTTCAAAGGAATGTAAATGCGACACTTCCTTGCAAGGAAATAGCGATTGCAGATGTCTACGTATCGTAGCAATAGAGTTCATATGATTCTTAAAGCGCGATATCGCATCTCATTTCTATGTTTCATGGTAAGATATAACATGATTTGCAAAGTGTTATGTATTCCTCGTCTACACTTCAAATGAATGTAAATGCGACACTTCCTTGCAAGGAAATAGCGTTTGCAGATGTCTACGTATCGAAGCAATAGAGTTCAAATGCTTCTTAAAACGCGATATCGCATCTCATCTCTATGTTTCATGGTAAGATATAATATGATTTGCGAAGTATCATGTATTCCTCGTCTACACTTCAAATGGATGTAAATGCGACACTTCCTTGCTAGGAAATAGCGTTTGCAGATGTCTACGTATCGAAGCAATAGAGTTCAAATGCTTCTAAAAACAAGATATCGCATCTCAATTCTATGTTTCATGGTAAGATATAACATGATTTGCGAAGTGTTATGTATTCCTCGCCTACACTTCAAATGAATGTGAATGCGATACTTCCGCGCTAGGAAATAGCGTTTGCAGATGTCTACGTGTCGTGGCAATAGCTTTCTAATGCTTCTTAATACGCGATATCGAATCTCATTTCTATGTTTCATGGTAAGATATAATATTCATTACGAAGTGTTATGCATTCCTCGTCTACGATTCAAATGAATGTAAATGCGACACTTCCTTGCAAGGAAATAGCGATTGCAGATGTCTACGTATCGTAGCAATAGAGTTCATATGATTCTTAAAACGCGATATCGAATCTCATTTCTATGTTTCATGGTAAGATATAATATGATTTGCGGAGTGTTATGTATTCCTGGTCTACACTTCAAATGATTGTAAATGCGACACTTCCTTGCTAGGAAATAGCGTTTGCAAATGTCTACCTATCGTAGCAATAGTGTTCTAATGCTTCTTAAAACGCGATATCGCATCTCATTTCTATGTTCCATGGAAAGATATAATATGATTTGCGAAGTATAATGTATTCCTCGTCTACACTTCAAATGAATGTAAATGCGACACTTCTTTGCTAGGAAATAGCGTTTGCAAATGTCTACCTATCGTAGCAATAGTGTTCTAATGCTTCTTAAAACGCGATATCGCATCTCACTTCTATGTTTCATGGTAAGATATAATATGATTTGCGAAGTATCATGTAATCCTCGTCTACACTTCAAATGAATGTAAATGCGACACTTCCTTGCTAGGAAATAGCGTCTGCAGATGTCTAGGTATCGTAGCCATAGAGTGCTAATGCTTCTTAAAACGCGATATCGCATCTCATTTCTATGTTTCATGGTAAGATATAATATGATTTGCGAAGTGTCATGTATTCCTCGCCTACACTTCAAATGAATGTAAATGCGACACTTCCTTGCTAGGAAATAGCGTCTGCAGATGTCTACCTATCGTAGCAATAGTGTTCTGATGCTTCTTAAAACGCGATATCGCATCTCATTTCTATGTTTCATGGTAAGATATAATATGATTTGCGAAGTATCATGTATTCCTCGTCTACACTTCAAATGAATGTATATGCGACACTTCCTTGCTAGGAAATAGCGTCTGCAGATGTCTAGGTATCGTAGCAGTAGGGTTCTAATGCTTCTTAAAACGCGATATCGCATCTCATTTCTATGTTTCATGGAAAGATATAATATGTTTTGCGAAGTATCATGTATTCCTCGTCTACACTTCAAATGAATGTAAATGCGACACTTCCTTGCAAGGAAATAGCGTTTGCAGATGTCTACGTATCGAAGCAATAGAGTTCAAATGCTTCCTAAAACGAGATATTGCATCTCATATCTATGTTTCATGATAAGATATAATATTCATTGCGAAGTGCTATGCATTCCTCGTCTACGATTCAAATGAACGTAAATGCGACACTTCCTTGCAAGAAAATAGCGTCTGCAGATGTCTACGTATCGTAGCAATAGATTTCTAATGCTTCTTAAAAAGCGATATCGCACCTCAATTCTATGTTTCATGGTAAGATATAATATGATTTGCGAAGTGTTATGTATTCCTCGTCTACACTTCAAATGAATGTAAATGCGACACTTCTTTGCTAGGAAATAGCGTTTGCAAATGTCTACCTATCGTAGCATTAGTGTTCTAATGCTTCTTAAAACGCGATATCACATCTCATTTCTATGTTTCATGGTAAGATATAATATGATTTGCGAAGTATTATTTATTCCTCGTCTACACTTCAAATGAATGTGAATGCGATACTTCCTCGCTAGGAAATAGCGTTTGCAGATGTCTACGTATCGTAGCAATAGCTTTCTAATGCTTCTTAAAACGCGATATCGAATCTCATTTCTATGTTTCATGGTAAGATATAATATGATTTGCGGAGTGTTATGTATTCCTGGTCTACACTTCAAATCATTGTAAATGCGACACTTCTTTGCTAGGAAATAGCGTTTGCAAATGTCTACCTATCGTAGCAATAGTGTTCTAATGCTTCTTAAAACGCGATATCGCATCTCATTTCTATGTTTCATGGAAAGATATAATATGATTTGCGAAGAATCATGTATTCCTCGACTACACTTCAAGTGAATGTAAATGCGACACTTCCTTGCTAGGAAATAGCGTCTGCAGATGTCTAGGTATCGTAGCAATAGAGTTCTAATGCTTCTTAAAACGCGATATCGCATCTCATTTCTATGTATCATGGTAAGATATAGTATGATTTGCGAAGTGTTATGTATTCCTCGTCTACACTTCAAAGGAATGTAAATGCGACACTTCCTTGCAAGGAAATAGCGATTGCAGATGTCTACGTATCGTAGCAATAGAGTTCATATGATTCTTAAAGCGCGATATCGCATCTCATTTCTATGTTTCATGGTAAGATATAACATGATTTGCAAAGTGTTACGTATTCCTCGTCTACACTTCAAATGAATGTAAATGCGACACTTCCTTGCAAGGAAATAGCGTTTGCTGATGTCTACGTATCGAAGCCATAGAGTTCAAATGCTTCTTAAAGCGCGATATCGCATCTCATCTCTATGTTTCATGGTAAGATATAATATGATTTGCGAAGTATCATGTATTCCTCGTCTACACTTCAAATGGATGTAAATGCGACACTTCCTTGCTAGGAAATAGCGTTTGCAGATGTCTACGTATCGAAGCAATAGAGTTCAAATGCTTCTAAAAACAAGATATCGCATCTCAATTCTATGTTTCATGGTAAGATATAACATGATTTGCGAAGTGTTATGTATTCCTCGTCTACACTTCAAATGAATGTGAATGCGATACTTCCTCGCTAGGAAATAGCGTTTGCAGATGTCTACGTATCGTGGCAATAGCTTTCTAATGCTTCTTAAAACGCGATATCGAGTCTCATTTCTATGTTTCATGGTAAGATATAATATTCATTACGAAGTGTTATGCATTCCTCGTCTACGATTCAAATGAATGTAAATGCGACACTTCTTTGCTAGGAAATAGCGTTTGCAAATGTCTACCTATCGTAGCAGTAGTGTTCTAATGCTTCTTAAAACGAGATATTGCATCTCATATCTATGTCTCATGATAAGATATAATATTCATTGCGAAGTGCTATGCATTCCTCGTCTACGATTCAAATGAACGTAAATGCGACACTTTCTTGCAAGGAAATAGCGTCTGCAGATGTCTACGTATCGTAGCAATAGATTTCTAATGCTTCTTAAAACGCGATATCGCATCTCATTTCTGTGTTTCATGGTAAGATATAATATGATTTGCGAAGCGTCATGGATTCCTCGTCTACTCTTCAAATGAATGTGAATGCGATACTTCCTAGCTAGGAAATAGCGTTTGCAGATGTCTAGGTATCGTAGCAATAGAGTTCTAATGCTTCTTAAAACGCGATATCGCATCTCATTTCTATGTTTCATGGTAAGATATAATATGATTTGCGAAGAATCATGTATTCCTCGTCTACACTTCAAATGAATGTAAATGCGACACTTTCTTGCTAGGAAATAGCGTCTGCAGATGTCTAGGTATCGTAGCAATAGAGTTCTAATGCTTCTTAAAACGCGATATCGCATCTCATTTCTATGTTCCATGGTAAGATATAGTATGATTTGCGAAGTGTTATGTATTCCTCGTCTACACTTCAAAGGAATGTAAATGCGACACTTCCTTGCAAGGAAATAGCGATTGCAGATGTCTACGTATCGTAGCAATAGAGTTCATATGATTCTTAAAGCGCGATATCGCATCTCAATTCTATGTTTCATGGTAAGATATAATATGATTTGCGAAGTATCATGTATTCCTCGTCTACACTTCAAATGAGTGTAAATGAGACACTTCCTTGTAAGGAAATAGCGTTTGCAGATGTCTAGGTATCGAAGCAATAGAGTTCAAATGCTTCCTAAAACGAGATATTGCATCTCATATCTATGTTTCATGATAAGATATATTATTCATTGCGAAGTGTTATGCATTCCTCGTCTGCGATTCAAATGGATGTAAATGCGACACTTCCTTGCTAGGAAACAGCGTTTGCAGATGTCTACGTATCGTAACAATAGAGTTCAAATGCTTCTAAAAACAAGATATCGCATCTCAATTCTATGTTTCATGATAAGATGTAATATTCATTGCGATGTGTTATGCATTCCTCGTCTACGATTCAAATGAATGTAAATGCGACTCTTCCTTGCTAGGAAATAGCGTCTGCAGATGTCCAGGTATCGTAGCAATACAGTTCTAAAACTTCTTAAACGCGATATTGCATCTCATTTCTATGTTTCATGGTAAGATGTAATATGATTTGCGAAGTGTTGTGTATTCCTCGTCTACACTTCAAATGAATGTAAACGCGACACTTCCATGCAAGGAAATGGCGATTGCAGATGTCTACGTATCGTAGCAATAGAGTTCATATGATTCTTAAAACGCGATATCGCATCTCATTTCAATGTTTCATGGTAAGATATAACATGATTTGCGAAGTGTTATGTATTCCTCGTCTACACTTCAAATGAATGTGAATTCGATACTTCCTCGCTAGGAAATAGCGTTTGCAGATGTCTACGTATCGTAGCAATAGCTTTCTAATGCTTCTTAAAACGCGATATCGCATCTCATTTCTATGTTTCATGGTAAGATATAATATGATTTGCGAAGTGTTATGTTTTCCTCGCCTACACTTCAAATGAATGTAAATGCGACACTTCCTTGCAAGGATATAGCGTTTGCAGATGTCTACGTATCGTAGCAATAGCTTTCTAATGCTTCTTAATACGCGATATCGAATCTCATTTCTATGTTTCATGGTAAGATATAACATGATTTGCGAAGTGTCATGTATTCCTCGTCTACACATCAAATGAATGTAAATGCGACACTTCCTTGCAAGGAAATAGCGATTGCAGATGTCTACGTATCGTAGCAAAAGAGTTCATATGATTCTTAAAACGCGATATCGAATCTCATTTCTATGTTTCATGGTAAGATATAATATGATTTGCGAAGTGTCATGTATTCCTCGTCTACACTTCAAATGAATGTAAATGCGACACTTCCTTGCTAGGAAATAGCGTCTGCAGATGTCTAGGTATCGTAGCCATAGAGTTCTAATGCTTCTTAAAACGCGATATCGCATCTCATTTCTATGTTTCATGGTAAGATATAATATGATTTGCGAAGTGTCATGTATTCCTCGCCTACACTTCAAATGAATGTAAATGCGACACTTCCTTGCTAGGAAATAGCGTCTGCAGATGTCTACCTATCGTAGCAATAGTGTTCTGATGCTTCTTAAACCGCGATATCGCATCTCATTTCTATGTTTCATGGTAAGATATAATATGATTTGCGAAGTATCATGTATTCCTCGTCTACACTTCAAATGAATGTAAATGCGACACTTCCTTGCTAGGAAATAGCGTCTGCAGATGTCTAGGTATCGTAGCAATAGAGTTCTAATGCTTCTTAAAACGCTATATCGCATCTCATTTCTATGTTTCATGGAAAGATATAATATGATTTGCGAAGTATCATGTATTCCTCGTCTACACTTCAAATGAATGTAAATGCGACACATCCTTGCAAGGAAATAGCGTTTGCAGATGTCTACGTATCGAAGCAATAGAGTTCAAATGCTTCCTAAAACGCGATATCGAATCTCATTTCTATGTTTCATGGTAAGATATAATATGATTTGCGGAGTGTTATGTATTCCTGGTCTACACTTCAAATGACTGTAAATGCGACACTTCTTTGCTAGGAAATAGCGTTTGCAAATGTCTACCTATCGTAGCAATAGTGTTCTAATGCTTCTTAAAACGCGATATCGCATCTCATTTCTATGTTTCATGGAAAGATATAATATGATTTGCGAAGAATCATGTATTCCTCGACTACACTTCAAATGAATGTAAATGCGACACTTCCTTGCTAGGAAATAGCGTCTGCAGATGTCTAGGTATCGTAGCAATAGAGTTCTAATGCTTCTTAAAACGCGATATCGCATCTCATTTCTATGTTTCATGGTAAGATATAACATGATTTGCGAAGTGTTATGTATTCCTCGTCTACACTTCAAATGAATGTGAATTCGATACTTCCTCGCTAGGAAATAGCGTTTGCAGATGTCTACGTATCGTAGCAATAGCTTTCTAATGCTTCTTAAAACGCGATATCGCATCTCATTTCTATGTTTCATGGTAAGATATACTATGATTTGCGAAGTGTTATGTATTCCTCGCCTACACTTCAAGTGAATGTAAATGCGACACTTCCTTGCAAGGATATAGCGTTTGCAGATGTCTACGTATCGTAGCAATAGAGTTCATATGATTCTTAAAACGCGATATCGCATCCCATTCTATGTTTCATGGTAAGATATAACATGATTTGCGAAGTGTCATGTATTCCTCGTCTACACATCAAATGAATGTAAATGCGACTCTTCCTTGCAAGGAAATAGCGTTTGCAGATGTCTACGTATCGAAGCAATAGAGTTCAAATGCTTCTTAAAACGCGATATTGCATCTCATTTCTATGTTTCATGGTAAGATGTAATATGATTTGCGAAGTATTGTGTATTCCTCGTCTACACTTCAAATGAATGTAAATGCGACACTTCCTTGCTAGGAAATAGCGTCTGCAGATGTCTACGTATCGTAGCAATAGCTTTCTAATGCTTCTTAATACGCGATATCGAATCTCATTTCTATGTTATATGGTAAGATATAATATTCATTACGAAGTGTTATGCATTCCTCGTCTACGATTCAAAAGAATGTAAATGCGACACTTCCTTGCAAGGAAATAGCGATTGCAGATGTCTACGTATCGTAGCAATAGAGTTCATATGATTCTTAAAACGCGATATCGAATCTCATTTCTATGTTTCATGGTAAGATATAATATGATTTGCGAAGTGTCATGTATTCCTCGTCTACACTTCAAATGAATGTAAATGCGACACTTCTTTGCTAGGAAATAGCGATTGCAAATGTCTACCTATCGTAGCAATAGTGTTCTAATGCTTCTTAAAACGCGATATCGCATCTCACTTCTATGTTTCATGGTAAGATATAATATGATTTGCGAAGTATCATGTATTCCTCGTCTACACTTCAAATGAATGTAAATGCGACACTTCCTTGCTAGGAAATAGCGTCTGCAGATGTCTAGGTATCGTAGCCATAGAATTCTAATGCTCCTTAAAACGCGATATCGCATCTCATTTCTATGTTTCATGGTAAGATATAATATGATTTGCGAAGTGTCATGTATTCCTCGCCTACACTTCAAATGAATGTAAATGCGACACTTCCTTGCTAGGAAATAGCGTCTGCAGATGTCTACCTATCGTAGCAATAGTGTTCTGATGCTTCTTAAAACGCGATATCGCATCTCATTTCTATGTTTCATGATAAGATATAATATTCATTGCGAAGTGCTATGCATTCCTCGTCTACGATTCAAATGAACGTAAATGCGACACTTCCTTGCAAGAAAATAACGTCTGCAGATGTCTACGTATCGTAGCAATAGATTTCTAATGCTTCTTAAAACGCGATATCGCATCTCATTTCTATGTTTCATGGTAAGATATAACATGATTTGCGAATTGCTATGTATTCCTCGTCTACACTTCATATGAATGTGAATGCGACACTTCCTCGCTAGGAAATAGCGTTTGCAGATGTCTACGTATCGTAGCAATAGAGTTCTAATGCTTCATAAAACGCGATATCGCATCTCATTTCTATGTTTCATGGTAAGATATAATATGATTTGCGAAGTATCATGTATTCCTCGTCTACACTTCAAATGAATGTAAATGCGACACCTCTTTGCTAGGAAATAGCGTTTTCGAATGTCTACATATCGTAGCAATAGCTTTCTAATGCTTCTTAAAACGCGATATCGCATCTCATTTCTATGTTTCATGGTAAGATATAATATGATTTGCGAAGTGTCATGTATTCCTCGTCTACACTTCAAATGAATGTAAATGCGACACTTCCTTGCTAGGAAATAGCGTCTGCAGATGTCTAGGTATCGTAGCAATAGAGTTCTAATGCCTCTTAAAACGCGATATCGCATCTCATTTCTATGTTTCATGGTAAGATATAATATGATTTGCGAAGTGTCATGTATTCCTCGTCTACACTTCAAATGAATGTAAATGCGACACTTCCTTGCAAGGAAATAGCGTTTGCAGATGTCTACGTATCGTAGCAATAGAGTTCTAATGCTTCATAAAACGCGATATCGCATCTCGTTTCAGTGTTTCATGGTAAGATATAACATGATTTGCGAAGTGTTATGTATTCCTCGTCTGCACTTCAAATGAATGTGAGTGCGATACTTCCTCGCTAGGAAATAGCGTTTGCAGATGTCTACGTATCGTAGCAATAGCTTTCTAATGCTTCTTAAAACGCGATATCGCATCTCATTTCTATGTTTCATGGTAAGATATAATATGATTTTCGAAGTGTCCTGTATTCCTCGTCTACACTTCAAATGAATGTAAATGCGACTCTTCCTTGCAAGGAAATAGCGTTTGCAGATGTCTACGTATCGAAGCAATAGAGTTCAAATGCTTCTTGATACGCGATATCGCATCTTATTTCTATGTTTCATGGTAAGATATGGTATGATTTGCGAAGTATCATGTATTCCTCGTCTACACTTCAAATGAATGTAAATGCGACACTTCCTTGCAAGGAAATAGCGTTTGCAGATGTCTACGTATCGAAGCAATAGAGTTCTAATGCCTCTTAAAACGCGATATCGCATCTCATTTCTATGTTTCATGGTAAGATATAATATGATTTGCGAAGTGTTATGTATTCCTCGTCTACACTTCAACTGAATGTGAATGCGACACCTCCTTGCAAGGAAAAAGCGTTTGCAGATGTCTAGGTATCGAAGCAATAGAGTTCAAATGCTTCTTAAAACGAGATATTGCATCTCATATCTATGTTTCATGAGATATATTATTCATTGCGAAGTGTTATGCATTCCTCGTCTACGATTCAAATGAAAGTAAATGCAACACTTCCTTGCAAGGAAATAGCGATTGCAGATGTCTACGTATCGTAGCAATAGCTTTCTAATGCTTCTTAAAACGCGATATCGCATCTCATTTCTATGTTTCATGGTAAGATATAATATGATTTGCGAAGTGTCATGTATTCCTCGTCTACACTTCAAATGAATGTAAATGCGACACTTCCTTGCAAGGATATAGCGTTTGCAGATGTCTACGTATCGTAGCAATAGAGTTCTTATGATTCTTAAAACGCGATATTGCATCTCATTTCTATGTTTCATGGTAAGATATAACATGATTTGCGAATTGTTATGTATTCCTCGTCTACATTTCAAATGAATGTAAATGCGACACTTCCTTGCAAGGAAATAGCGTTTGCAGATGTCTACGTATCGTAGCTATAGAGTTCCTATGATTCTTAAAACGCGATATTGCATCTCATTTCTACGTTTCATGGTAAGATATAATATGATTTGCGAAGTATCATGTATTCCTCGTCTACACTTCAAATGAATGTAAATGCGACACCTCTTTGCTAGGAAATAGCGTTTTCGAATGTCTACATATCGTAGCAATAGCTTTCTAATGCTTCTTAAAACGCGATATCGCATCTCATTTCTATGTTTCATGGTAAGATATAATATGATTTGCGAAGTGTCATGTATTCCTCGTCTACACTTCAAATGAATGTAAATGCGACACTTCCTTGCTAGGAAATAGCGTCTGCAGATGTCTAGGTATCGTAGCAATAGAGTTCTAATGCCTCTTAAAACGCGATATCGCATCTCATTTCTATGTTTCATGGTAAGATATAATATGATTTGCGAAGTGTTACGTATTCCTCGTCTACACTTCAAATGAATGTAAATGCAACACTTCTTTGCTAGGAAATAGCGTTTGCAAATGTCTACCTATCGTAGCAACAGTGTTCTAATGCTTCTTAAAACGCGATATCGCATCTCATTTCTATGTTTCATGGTAAGATATAATATGATTTGCGAAGTATCATGTATTCCTCGTCTACACTTCAAATGAATGTAAATGCGACACTTCCTTGCTAGGAAATAGCGATTGCAGATGTCTACGTATCGTAGCAATAGAGTTCATATGATTCTTAAAACGCGATATCGCATCTCGTTTCAATGTTTCATGGTAAGATATAACATGATTTGCGAAGTGTTATGTATTCCTCGTCTACACTTCAAATGAATGTGAGTGCGATACTTCCTCGCTAGGAAATAGCGTTTGCAGATGTCCACGTATCGTAGCAATAGCTTTCTAATGCTTCTTAAAACGCGATATCGCATCTCATTTCTATGTTTCATGGTAAGATATAATATGATTTTCGAAGTGTCCTGTATTCCTCGTCTACACTTCAAATGAATGTAAATGCGACTCTTCCTTGCAAGGAAATAGCGTTTGCAGATGTCTACGTATCGAAGCAATAGAGTTCAAATGATTCTTAAAACGCGATATCGCATCTTATTTCTGTGTTTCATGGTAAGATATGATATGATTTGCGAAGTATCATGTATTCCTCGTCTACACTTCAAATGAATGTAAATGCGACACTTCCTTGCAAGGAAATAGCGTTTGCAGATGTCTACGTATCGAAGCAATAGAGTTCAAATGCTTCTTAAAATGTGATATTGCATCTCATATCTATGTTTCATGATAAGATATAATATTCATTGCGAAGTGTTATGCATTCCTCGTCTACGATTCAAATGAATGTAAATGCGACACTTCCTCGCAAGGAAATAGCGTTTGCAGATGTCTACGTATCGAAGCAATAGAGTTCAAATGCTTCTTAAAACGAGATATTGCATCTCATATCTATGTTTCATAAGATATATTATTCATTGCGAAGTGTTATGCATTCCTCGTCTACGATTCAAATGAAAGTAAATGCGACACTTCCTTGCAAGGAAATAGCGTCTGCAGATGTCTATGTATCGTAGCAATAGTGTTCTAATGCTTCTTAAAACGCGATATCGCATCTCATTTCTATGTTTCATGGTAAGATATAATATGATTTGCGAAGAATCACGTATTCCCCGTCTACACTTCAAATGAATGTAAATGCGACACTTCCTTGCTAGGAAATAGCGATTGCAGATGTCTACGTATCGTAGCAATAGAGTTCATATGATTCTTAAAACGCGATATTGCATCTCATTTCTATGTTTCATGGTAAGATATAACATGATTTGCGAATTGTTATATATTCCTCGTCTACACTTCATATGAATGTGAATGCGACACTTCGTCGCTAGGAAATAGCGTTTGCAGATGTCTACGTATCGTAGCAATAGAGTTCTAATGCTTCTTAAAACGCGATATCGCATCTCATTTCTATGTTTCATGGTAAGATATAATATGATTTGCGAAGTGTTATGTATTCCTCGCCTACACTTCAAATGAATGTAAATGCGACACTTCTTTGCTAGGAAATAGCGTTTGCAAATGTCTACCTATCGTAGCAATAATGTTCTAATGCTTCTTAAAACGCGATATCGCATCTCATTTCTATGTTTCATGGTAAGATATAATATGATTTGCGAAGTGTTATGTATTCCTCGTCTACACTTCAAATGAATGTAAATGCGACACTTCTTTGCTAGGAAATAGCGTTTGCAAATGTCTACCTATCGTAGCAATAGTGTTCTAATGCTTCTTATAACGCGATATCGCATCTCATTTCTATGTTTTATGGTAAGATATAATATGATTTGCGAAGTATCATGTATTCCTCGTCTACACTTCAAATGAATGTAAATGCGACACTTCCTTGCTAGGAAATAGCGATTGCAGATGTCTACGTATCGTAGCAATAGAGTTCATATGATTCTTAAAACGCGATATCGCATCTCGTTTCAATGTTTCATGGTAAGATATAACATGATTTGCGAAGTGTTATGTATTCCTCGCCTACACTTCAAATGAATGTAAATGCGACACTTCTTTGCTAGGAAATAGCGTTTGCAAATGTCTACCTATCGTAGCAATAATGTTCTAATGCTTCTTAAAACGCGATATCGCATCTCATTTCTATGTTTCATGGTAAGATATAATATGATTTTCGAAGTGTCCTGTATTCCTCGTCTACACTTCAAATGAATGTAAATGCGACACTTCCTTGCAAGGAAATAGCGTTTGCAGATGTCTACGTATCGAAGCAATAGAGTTCAAATGCTTCTTAAAACGAGATATTGCATCTCATATCTATGTTTCATGATAAGATATAATATTCATTGCGAAGTGTTATGCATTCCTCGTCTACGATTCAAATGAATGTAAATGCGACACTTCCTTGCAAGGAAATAGCGTTTGCAGATGTCTACGTATCGAAGCAATAGAGTTCAAATGCTTCTTAAAACGAGATATTGCATCTCATATCTATGTTTTATAAGATATATTATTCATTGCGAAGTGTTATGCATTCCTCGTCTACGATTCAAATGAAAGTAAATGCGACACTTCCTCGCAAGGAAATAGCGTCTGCAGATGTCTAGGTATCGTAGCAATATTGTTCTAATGCTTCTTAAAACGCGATATCGCATCTCATTTCTATGTTTCATGGTAAGATATAATATGATTTGCGAAGTATCATGTATTCCTCTCCTACACTTCAAAGGAATGTAAATGCGACACTTCTTTGCTAGGAAATAGCGTTTGTAAATGTCTACCTATCGTAGCAATAGTTTTCTAATGCATCTTAAAACGCGATATCGCATCTCATTTCTATGTTTCATGGTAAGATATAATATGATTTGCGAAGTGTTATGCATTCCTCGTCTACACTTCAAATGAATGTGAATGCGATACTTCCTTGCTAGGAAATAGCGTCTGTAGATGTCTAGGTATCGTAGCAATAGAGTTCTAATGCTTCTTAAAACTCGATATCGCATCTCATTTCTATGTTTCATGGTAAGATGTAATATGATTTGCGAAGTATCATGTATTCCCCGTCTACACTTCAAATGAATGTAAATGCGACACTTCCTTGCTAGGAAATAGCGATTGCAGATGTCTACGTATCGTAGCAATAGAGTTCTTATGATTCTTAAAGCGCGATATTGCATCTCATTTCTATGTTTCATGGTAAGATATAATATGATTTGCGAAGTATCATGTATTCCTCGTCTACACTTCGAATGAATGTAAATGCGACACCTCCTTGCAAGGAAATAGCGTTTGCAGATGTCTAGGTATCGAAGCAATAGAGTTCAAATGCTTCTTAAAACGAGATATTGCATCTCATACCTATGTTTCATGAGATATATTATTCATTGCGACGTGTTATGCATTCCTCGTCTACGATTCAAATGAAAGTAAATGCGACACTTCCTTGCAAGGAAATAGCGATTGCAGATGTCTACGTGTCGTAGCAATAGCTTTCTAATGCTTCTTAAAACGCGATATCGCATCTCATTTCTATGTTTCATGGTAAGATATAATATGATTTGCGAAGTGTCATGTATTCCTCGTCTACACTTCAAATGAATGTAAATGCGACACTTCCTCGCTAGGAAATAGCGTTTGCAGATGTCTACGTATCGTAGCAGTTGAGTTCTAATGCTTCTTAAAACGCGATATCGCATCTCATTTCTATGTTTCATGGTAAGATATAATATGATTTGCGAAGTGTCATGTATTCCTCGTCTACACATCAAATGAATGTAAATGCGACACTTCCTTGCTAGGATATAGCGTCTGCAGATGTCTAGGTATCGTAGCAATAGAGTTCTAATGCTTCTTAAAACGCGATATCGCATCTCATTTCTGTTTCATGGTAAGATGTAATATGATTTGCGAAGTGTTATGTATTCCTCCTCTACACTTCAAATGAATGTAAATGCGACACTTCCTTGCAAGGAAATAGCGTTTGCAAATGTCTACCTATTGTATGTCACGTCCCGAGGTGCGGTTGCGCTCGCAACGGTGGCACAAAGTCGTAACCGTTCCCGAAAATTACGCGAATTGCGTCCGGACCGGGTTCGTTGGCGTTTCGGACTCGATGAAACGATAATCAACACTCAACTTACCTTGTGAAGGCTTGATTCCGCTGTCTGGTTTCTCTTTCCAGGTAGCTGGAGCGCCTTGGATCCGCAACCGGGATGGCGGCGGCGTACGGCTGAAACGGAGGTACGTCTACGGGAGTAAGCGTCCAGGCGGGTTGACTCCGGCTGGCAGGTATCGGCGTTTGGCCCTGACGATTGGCGTCTCGTACGGGTCGTGCGGCGAAGGAAACCTCCTTCACAGGAACCAGGACTCGAACGCAGGAAATTGAATATTCTGGTGCATCACCCACGTATTCCCGAGCGAGACGACGAATGAACTCTCTCCTCCCCGCGCGTCGTGTACGCTTTGTCGGAGGTGCAAGGCTCATCGAGAATACTTGAACTTCGGTGGAGTACGGCACGGCTAAGCGTTGGTTCGCTCTAGCTTACCGGGATCGACCTGGGCGCAAGATATTCTGTACACGGTAGAAGTGAGGATGGAGCAACTAAGCGCTGGTTCGCTCTAGTCGTCGAGCCTCAAGACTATCGCAGATGAGATATAGAATTAGAATAATCGCGAGCGTACCCGTGGATTAGAATTAAGGAATTGTATTTGAACTCGAATAAAGATACTTTGAATCTGGTAAAAATAAACTATATTCTATGATTTCACTATACTAGATACACTTGACTAAATTCTAAGTTACTGACTAACGATTACAATGAGAATTAGAAATAGTATGAAGTATCGAATGGACTCCGCTATGGGAGTATGGATAGAGACGAATGCATTAGAGCTAATTGCTCGTTGCGAATGAGCCTATTGCTCGGATCGAAAGTGCATCGTTCGGATGCTGGATTAGAACTCCTCGGTTCGGAGGCGAGTTAGGAACTCTTCGGTTCAGATGTGAGATAGGAACTCTTCGGTTCGGAGGCGAGATAGGAACTGACTCACGGACCTCGCGTCCGCGACCTCCTCGGGTCGCGCCGCGCGCTAGTCGCTGGGCCCTCGCGGTGGGGCGGACGGTCGGAGTAGGGCGGCCGCTTGGCCCTCGTGGTGGGGCGGCCGTTCGGAGTGGGGCGCGGTCCGCGTTAAGCGTGAGCCGCGAGCGTCGAGTGTGCGCGCGAGTTCAACGGAACATAACCGTGCATGAATGAAATATATACATATATTCACTTAAATCTAGGTGTGTGTTGGTGTGTATGTACATATATGAGTAGTGCGCTTATCCTAGTCCCATATGTACGAGAAGTACGTATAGGGCTTCGTGATCGCTGGGGATTCGACCCAGTACGTGTCGGAGAGCTCCTCGCCCTCGTAATACGGGGTGAAGTCCTCCCCCTCGTGTGCGGAGATCGCGCGTGGGCGCGGCATGCTGCATCCTTCTTCCCTCTCGTACCTTTGTCTCCTTCTGTAGGGACGGCGAGTCGGCGGGTGGCCCGTGTGCAGGGGCTCCGGATACGGATGCTGGGGATGATGAGGTGGACGCCGGAGGGTGGCAGGCGGTACGCCTGAAGTTACACGTAGCAATAGTGTTCTAATGCTTCTTAAAACGCGATATCGCACCTCATTTCTATGTTTCATGGTAAGATATAATATGATTTGCGAACTGTTATGTATTCCTCGTCTACACTTCAAATGAATGTAAATGCGACACTTCCTTGCTAGGAAATAGCGATTGCAGATGTCTACGTATCGTAGCAATAGAGTTCATATGATTCTTAAAACGCGATATTGCATCTCATTTCTATGTTTCATGGTAAGATATAACATGATTTGCGAATTGTTATATATTCCTCGTCTACACTTCATATGAATGTGAATGCGACACTTCGTCGCTAGGAAATAGCGTTTGCAGATGTCTACGTATCGTAGCAATAGAGTTCTAATGCTTCTTAAAACGCGATATCGCATCTCATTTCTATGTTTCATGGTAAGATATAATATGATTTGCGAAGTGTTATGTATTCCTCGCCTACACTTCAAATGAATGTAAATGCGACACTTCTTTGCTAGGAAATAGCGTTTGCAAATGTCTACCTATCGTAGCAATAATGTTCTAATGCTTCTTAAAACGCGATATCGCATCTCATTTCTATGTTTCATGGTAAGATATAATATGATTTGCGAAGTGTTATGTATTCCTCGTCTACACTTCAAATGAATGTAAATGCGACACTTCTTTGCTAGGAAATAGCGTTTGCAAATGTCTACCTATCGTAGCAATAGTGTTCTAATGCTTCTTATAACGCGATATCGCATCTCATTTCTATGTTTTATGGTAAGATATAATATGATTTGCGAAGTATCATGTATTCCTCGTCTACACTTCAAATGAATGTAAATGCGACACTTCCTTGCTAGGAAATAGCGATTGCAGATGTCTACGTATCGTAGCAATAGAGTTCATATGATTCTTAAAACGCGATATCGCATCTCGTTTCAATGTTTCATGGTAAGATATAACATGATTTGCGAAGTGTTATGTATTCCTCGCCTACACTTCAAATGAATGTAAATGCGACACTTCTTTGCTAGGAAATAGCGTTTGCAAATGTCTACCTATCGTAGCAATAATGTTCTAATGCTTCTTAAAACGCGATATCGCATCTCATTTCTATGTTTCATGGTAAGATATAATATGATTTTCGAAGTGTCCTGTATTCCTCGTCTACACTTCAAATGAATGTAAATGCGACACTTCCTTGCAAGGAAATAGCGTTTGCAGATGTCTACGTATCGAAGCAATAGAGTTCAAATGCTTCTTAAAACGAGATATTGCATCTCATATCTATGTTTCATGATAAGATATAATATTCATTGCGAAGTGTTATGCATTCCTCGTCTACGATTCAAATGAATGTAAATGCGACACTTCCTTGCAAGGAAATAGCGTTTGCAGATGTCTACGTATCGAAGCAATAGAGTTCAAATGCTTCTTAAAACGAGATATTGCATCTCATATCTATGTTTTATAAGATATATTATTCATTGCGAAGTGTTATGCATTCCTCGTCTACGATTCAAATGAAAGTAAATGCGACACTTCCTCGCAAGGAAATAGCGTCTGCAGATGTCTAGGTATCGTAGCAATATTGTTCTAATGCTTCTTAAAACGCGATATCGCATCTCATTTCTATGTTTCATGGTAAGATATAATATGATTTGCGAAGTATCATGTATTCCTCTCCTACACTTCAAAGGAATGTAAATGCGACACTTCTTTGCTAGGAAATAGCGTTTGTAAATGTCTACCTATCGTAGCAATAGTTTTCTAATGCATCTTAAAACGCGATATCGCATCTCATTTCTATGTTTCATGGTAAGATATAATATGATTTGCGAAGTGTTATGCATTCCTCGTCTACACTTCAAATGAATGTGAATGCGATACTTCCTTGCTAGGAAATAGCGTCTGTAGATGTCTAGGTATCGTAGCAATAGAGTTCTAATGCTTCTTAAAACTCGATATCGCATCTCATTTCTATGTTTCATGGTAAGATGTAATATGATTTGCGAAGTATCATGTATTCCCCGTCTACACTTCAAATGAATGTAAATGCGACACTTCCTTGCTAGGAAATAGCGATTGCAGATGTCTACGTATCGTAGCAATAGAGTTCTTATGATTCTTAAAGCGCGATATTGCATCTCATTTCTATGTTTCATGGTAAGATATAATATGATTTGCGAAGTATCATGTATTCCTCGTCTACACTTCGAATGAATGTAAATGCGACACCTCCTTGCAAGGAAATAGCGTTTGCAGATGTCTAGGTATCGAAGCAATAGAGTTCAAATGCTTCTTAAAACGAGATATTGCATCTCATACCTATGTTTCATGAGATATATTATTCATTGCGACGTGTTATGCATTCCTCGTCTACGATTCAAATGAAAGTAAATGCGACACTTCCTTGCAAGGAAATAGCGATTGCAGATGTCTACGTGTCGTAGCAATAGCTTTCTAATGCTTCTTAAAACGCGATATCGCATCTCATTTCTATGTTTCATGGTAAGATATAATATGATTTGCGAAGTGTCATGTATTCCTCGTCTACACTTCAAATGAATGTAAATGCGACACTTCCTCGCTAGGAAATAGCGTTTGCAGATGTCTACGTATCGTAGCAGTTGAGTTCTAATGCTTCTTAAAACGCGATATCGCATCTCATTTCTATGTTTCATGGTAAGATATAATATGATTTGCGAAGTGTCATGTATTCCTCGTCTACACATCAAATGAATGTAAATGCGACACTTCCTTGCTAGGAAATAGCGTCTGCAGATGTCTAGGTATCGTAGCAATAGAGTTCTAATGCTTCTTAAAACGCGATATCGCATCTCATTTCTGTTTCATGGTAAGATGTAATATGATTTGCGAAGTGTTATGTATTCCTCCTCTACACTTCAAATGAATGTAAATGCGACACTTCCTTGCAAGGAAATAGCGTTTGCAAATGTCTACCTATTGTATGTCACGTCCCGAGGTGCGGTTGCGCTCGCAACGGTGGCACAAAGTCGTAACCGTTCCCGAAAATTACGCGAATTGCGTCCGGACCGGGTTCGTTGGCGTTTCGGACTCGATGAAACGATAATCAACACTCAACTTACCTTGTGAAGGCTTGATTCCGCTGTCTGGTTTCTCTTTCCAGGTAGCTGGAGCGCCTTGGATCCGCAACCGGGATGGCGGCGGCGTACGGCTGAAACGGAGGTACGTCTACGGGAGTAAGCGTCCAGGCGGGTTGACTCCGGCTGGCAGGTATCGGCGTTTGGCCCTGACGATTGGCGTCTCGTACGGGTCGTGCGGCGAAGGAAACCTCCTTCACAGGAACCAGGACTCGAACGCAGGAAATTGAATATTCTGGTGCATCACCCACGTATTCCCGAGCGAGACGACGAATGAACTCTCTCCTCCCCGCGCGTCGTGTACGCTTTGTCGGAGGTGCAAGGCTCATCGAGAATACTTGAACTTCGGTGGAGTACGGCACGGCTAAGCGTTGGTTCGCTCTAGCTTACCGGGATCGACCTGGGCGCAAGATATTCTGTACACGGTAGAAGTGAGGATGGAGCAACTAAGCGCTGGTTCGCTCTAGTCGTCGAGCCTCAAGACTATCGCAGATGAGATATAGAATTAGAATAATCGCGAGCGTACCCGTGGATTAGAATTAAGGAATTGTATTTGAACTCGAATAAAGATACTTTGAATCTGGTAAAAATAAACTATATTCTATGATTTCACTATACTAGATACACTTGACTAAATTCTAAGTTACTGACTAACGATTACAATGAGAATTAGAAATAGTATGAAGTATCGAATGGACTCCGCTATGGGAGTATGGATAGAGACGAATGCATTAGAGCTAATTGCTCGTTGCGAATGAGCCTATTGCTCGGATCGAAAGTGCATCGTTCGGATGCTGGATTAGAACTCCTCGGTTCGGAGGCGAGTTAGGAACTCTTCGGTTCAGATGTGAGATAGGAACTCTTCGGTTCGGAGGCGAGATAGGAACTGACTCACGGACCTCGCGTCCGCGACCTCCTCGGGTCGCGCCGCGCGCTAGTCGCTGGGCCCTCGCGGTGGGGCGGACGGTCGGAGTAGGGCGGCCGCTTGGCCCTCGTGGTGGGGCGGCCGTTCGGAGTGGGGCGCGGTCCGCGTTAAGCGTGAGCCGCGAGCGTCGAGTGTGCGCGCGAGTTCAACGGAACATAACCGTGCATGAATGAAATATATACATATATTCACTTAAATCTAGGTGTGTGTTGGTGTGTATGTACATATATGAGTAGTGCGCTTATCCTAGTCCCATATGTACGAGAAGTACGTATAGGGCTTCGTGATCGCTGGGGATTCGACCCAGTACGTGTCGGAGAGCTCCTCGCCCTCGTAATACGGGGTGAAGTCCTCCCCCTCGTGTGCGGAGATCGCGCGTGGGCGCGGCATGCTGCATCCTTCTTCCCTCTCGTACCTTTGTCTCCTTCTGTAGGGACGGCGAGTCGGCGGGTGGCCCGTGTGCAGGGGCTCCGGATACGGATGCTGGGGATGATGAGGTGGACGCCGGAGGGTGGCAGGCGGTACGCCTGAAGTTACACGTAGCAATAGTGTTCTAATGCTTCTTAAAACGCGATATCGCACCTCATTTCTATGTTTCATGGTAAGATATAATATGATTTGCGAACTGTTATGTATTCCTCGTCTACACTTCAAATGAATGTGAATGCGACACTTCCTCGCTAGGAAATAGCGTTTGGAGATGTCTACGTATCGTAGCAATAGAGTTCTAATGCTTCTTAAAACGCGATATCGCATCTCATTTCTGTTTCATGGTAAGATGTAATATGATTTGCGAAGTGTTATGTATTCCTCCTCTACACTTCAAATGAATGTAAATGCGACACTTCCTTGCAAGGAAATAGCGTTTGCAAATGTCTACCTATCGTAGCAATAGTGTTCTAATGCTTCTTAAAACGCGATATCGCACCTCATTTCTATGTTTCATGGTAAGATATAATATGATTTGCGAACTGTTATGTATTCCTCGTCTACACTTCAAATGAAGGTGAATGCGACACTTCCTCGCTAGGAAATAGCGTTTGGAGATGTCTACGTATCGTAGCAATAGAGTTCTAATGCTTCTTAAAACGCGATATCGCATCTCATTTCTATGTTTCATGGTAAGATATAATATGATTTGCGAAGTGTTATGTATTCCTCGTCTACACTTCAAATGAATGTAAATGCGACACTTCTTTGCTAGGAAATAGCGTTTGCAAATGTCTACCTATCGTAGCAATAGTGTTCTAATGTTTCTTAAAACGCGATATCGCATCTCATTTCTATGTTTCATGGTAAGATATAATATGATTTGCGAAGTATCATGTATTCCCCGTCTACACTTCAAATGAATGTAAATGCGACACTTCCTTGCTAGGAAATAGCGATTGCAGATGTCTACGTATCGTAGCAATAGAGTTCATATGATTCTTAAAACGCGATATCGCATCTCATTTCTATGTCTCATGGTAAGATAAAATATGATTTGCGAAGTGTTATGTATTCCTCGTCTACACATCAACTAAATGTAAATGTGCACTTCCTTGCAAGGAAATAGCGTTTGCAGATGTCTACGTATCGTAGCAATAGAGTTCTTATGATTCTTAAAACGCGATATTGCATCTCATTTCTATGTTTCATGGTAAGATATAACATGATTTGCGAATTGTTATGTATTCCTCGTCTACACTTCATATGAATGTGAATGCGACACTTCCTCGCTAGGAAATAGCGTTTGCAGATGTCTACGTATCGTAGCAATAGAGTTCTAATGCTTCTTAAAACGCGATATCGCATCTCATTTCTATGTTTCATGGTAAGATATAATATGATTTGCGAAGTGTTATGTATTCCTCGCTTACACTTCAAATGAATGTAAATGCGACACTTCTTTGCTAGGAAATAGCGTTTGCAAATGTCTACCTATCGTAGCAATAGAGTTCTAGTGCTTCTTAAAACGCGATATCGCATCTCATTTCTATGTCTCATGGTAAGATATAATATGATTTGCGAAGTGTCATGTACTCCTCGTCTACACTTCAAATGAATGTAAATGCGACACTTCCTTGCAAGGAAATAGCGTTTGCAAATGTCTACCTATCGTAGCAATAGTGTTCTAATGTTTCTTAGAACGCGATATCGCATCTCATTTCTATGTTTCATGGTAAGATATAATATGATTTGCGAAGTATCATGTATTCCCCGTCTACACTTCAAATGAATGTAAATGCGACACTTCTTTGCTAGGAAATAGCGTTTGCAAATGTCTACCTATCGTAGCAATAGTGTTCTAATGCTTCTTAAAACGCAATATCGAATCTCATTCCTATGTTTCATGGTAAGATATAATATGATTTGCGAAGTATCATGTATTCCCCGTCTACACTTCAAATGAATGTAAATGCGACACTTCCTTGCTAGGAAATAGCGATTGCAGATGTCTACGTATCGTAGCAATAGAGTTCATATGATTCTTAAAACGCGATATCGCATCTCATTTCTATGGTTCATGGTAAGATATAATATGATTTGCGAAGTGTTATGTATTCCTCGTCTACACTTCAAATGAATGTAAATGCGACACTTCTTTGCTAGGAAATAGCGTTTGCAAATGTCTACCTATCGTAGCAATAGTGTTCTAATGCTTCTTAAAACGCGATATCGCATCTCATTTCTATGTTTCATGGTAAGATATAACATGATTTGCGAAGTGTTATGTATTCCTCGTTTACACTTCAAATGAATGTGAATGCGACACTTCCTCGCTAGGAAATAGCGTTTGCAGATGTCTACGTATCGTAGCAATAGAGTTCTAATGCTTCTTAAAACGCGATATCGCATCTCATTTCTATGTTTCATGGTAAGATATAATATGATTTGCGAAGTGTTATGTATTCCTCGCTTACACTTCAAATGAATGTAAATGCGACACTTCTTTGCTAGGAAATAGCGTTTGCAAATGTCTACCTATCGTAGCAATAGAGTTCTAGTGCTTCTTAAAACGCGATATCGCATCTCATTTCTATGTCTCATGGTAAGATATAATATGATTTGCGAAGTGTCATGTACTCCTCGTCTACACTTCAAATGAATGTAAATGCGACACTTCCTTGCAAGGAAATAGCGTTTGCAAATGTCTACCTATCGTAGCAATAGTGTTCTAATGTTTCTTAGAACGCGATATCGCATCTCATTTCTATGTTTCATGGTAAGATATAATATGATTTGCGAAGTATCATGTATTCCCCGTCTACACTTCAAATGAATGTAAATGCGACACTTCTTTGCTAGGAAATAGCGTTTGCAAATGTCTACCTATCGTAGCAATAGTGTTCTAATGCTTCTTAAAACGCAATATCGAATCTCATTCCTATGTTTCATGGTAAGATATAATATGATTTGCGAAGTATCATGTATTCCCCGTCTACACTTCAAATGAATGTAAATGCGACACTTCCTTGCTAGGAAATAGCGATTGCAGATGTCTACGTATCGTAGCAATAGAGTTCATATGATTCTTAAAACGCGATATCGCATCTCATTTCTATGGTTCATGGTAAGATATAATATGATTTGCGAAGTGTTATGTATTCCTCGTCTACACTTCAAATGAATGTAAATGCGACACTTCTTTGCTAGGAAATAGCGTTTGCAAATGTCTACCTATCGTAGCAATAGTGTTCTAATGCTTCTTAAAACGCGATATCGCATCTCATTTCTATGTTTCATGGTAAGATATAACATGATTTGCGAAGTGTTATGTATTCCTCGTTTACACTTCAAATGAATGTGAATGCGACACTTCCTCGCTAGGAAATAGCGTTTGCAGATGTCTACGTATCGTAGCAATAGAGTTCTAATGCTTCTTAAAACGCGATATCGCATCACATTTCTATGTTTCATGGTAAGATATAATATGATTTGCGAAGTGTAACGTATTCCTCGTCTACACTTCAAATGAATGTAAATGTGACACTTCCTTGTAAGGAAATAGCGTTTGCAGATGTCTACCTATCGTAGCAATGGAGTTCTAGTGCTTCTTAAAACGCGATATCGCATCTCATTTCTATGTCTCATGGTAAGATATAATATGATTTGCGAAGTGTTATGTACTCCTCGTCTACACTTCAAATGAATGTAAATGTGCACTTCCTTGCAAGGAAATAGCGTTTGCAGATGTCTACGTATCGTAGCAATAGTGTTCTTATGATTCTTAAAACGCGATATTGCATCTCATTTCTATGTTTCATGGTAAGATATAACATGATTTGCGAATTGTTATGTATTCCTCGTCTACACTTCATATGAATGTGAATGCGACACTTCCTCGCTAGGAAATAGCGTTTGCAGATGTCTACGTATCGTAGCAATAGAGTTCTAATGCTTCTTAAAAGGCGATATCGCATCTCATTTCTATGTTTCATGGTAAGATATAATATGATTTGCAAAGTGTTATGTATTCCTCGCTTACACTTCAAATGAATGTAAATGCGACACTTCTTTGCTAGGAAATAGCGTTTGCAAATGTCTACCTATCGTAGCAATAGAGTTCTAGTGCTTCTTAAAACGCGATATCGCATCTCATTTCTATGTCTCATGGTAAGATATAATATGATTTGCGAAGTGTCATGTACTCCTCGTCTACACTTCAAATGAATGTAAATGCGACACTTCCTTGCAAGGAAATAGCGTTTGCAAATGTCTACCTATCGTAGCAATAGTGTTCTAATGTTTCTTAGAACGCGATATCGCATCTCATTTCTATGTTTCATGGTAAGATATAACATGATTTGCGAAGTATCATGTATTCCCCGTCTACACTTCAAATGAATGTAAATGCGACACTTCTTTGCTAGGAAATAGCGTTTGCAAATGTCTACCTATCGTAGCAATAGTGTTCTAATGCTTCTTAAAACGCAATATCGAATCTCATTCCTATGTTTCATGGTAAGATATAATATGATTTGCGAAGTATCATGTATTCCCCGTCTACACTTCAAATGAATGTAAATGCGACACTTCCTTGCTAGGAAATAGCGATTGCAGATGTCTACGTATCGTAGCAATAGAGTTCATATGATTCTTAAAACGCGATATCGCATCACATTTCTATGTTTCATGGTAAGATATAATATGATTTGCGAAGTGTTATGTATTCCTCGCTTACACTTCAAATGAATGTAAATGCGACACTTCTTTGCTAGGAAATAGCGTTTGCAAATGTCTACCTATCGTAGCAATAGTGTTCTAATGCTTCTTAAAACGCGATATCGCATCTCATTTCTATGTTTCATGGTAAGATATAATATGATTTGCGAAGTGTTACGTATTCCTCGTCTACACTTCAAATGAATGTAAATGTGACACTTCCTTGTAAGGAAATAGCGTTTGCAGATGTCTACCTATCGTAGCAATAGAGTACTAGTGCTTCTTAAAACGCGATATCGCATCTCATTTCTATGTCTCATGGTAAGATATAATATGATTTGCGAAGTGTCATGTACTCCTCGTCTACACTTCAAATGAATGTAAATGCGACACTTCCTTGCAAGGAAATAGCGTCTGCAGATGTCTAGGTATCGTAGCAATAGAGTTCTAATGCTTCTTAAAACGCGATATCGCATCTCATTTCTATGTTTCATGGTAAGATATAATATGATTTGCGAAGTGTTATGTATTCCTCGTCTACACATCAACTAAATGTAAATGTGCACTTCCTTGCAAGGAAATAGCGTTTGCAGATGTCTACGTATCGTAGCAATAGAGTTCTTATGATTCTTAAAACGCGATATTGCATCTCATTTCTATGTTTCATGGTAAGATATAACATGATTTGCGAATTGTTATGTATTCCTCGTCTACACTTCATATGAATGTGAATGCGACACTTCCTCGCTAGGAAATAGCGTTTGCAGATGTCTACGTATCGTAGCAATAGTGTTCTAATGTTTCTTAAAACGCGATATCGCATCTCATTTCTATGTTTCATGGTAAGATATAATATGATTTGCGAAGTATCATGCATTCCTCGTCTACGATTCAAATGAATGTAAATGCGACACTTCCTTGCAAGGAAATAGCGTTTGCAGATGTCTAGGTATCGTAGCAATAGGGTTCTAATGCTTCTTGAAACGCGATATCGCATCTCATTTCTATGTTTCATGGTAAGATATAATATGATTTGCGAAGTGTTATGTATTCCTCGCTTACACTTCAAATGAATGTAAATGCGACACTTCTTTGCTAGGAAATAGCGTTTGCAAATGTCTACCTATCGTAGCAATAGAGTTCTAGTGCTTCTTAAAACGCGATATCGCATCTCATTTCTATGTTTCATGGTAAGATATAATATGATTTGCGAAGTGTTACGTATTCCTCGTCTACACTTCAAATGAATGTAAATGTGACACTTCCTTGTAAGGAAATAGCGTTTGCAGATGTCTACCTATCGTAGCAATAGAGTACTAGTGCTTCTTAAAACGCGATATCGCATCTCATTTCTATGTCTCATGGTAAGATATAATATGATTTGCGAAGTGTCATGTACTCCTCGTCTACACTTCAAATGAATGTAAATGCGACACTTCCTTGCAAGGAAATAGCGTCTGCAAATGTCTAGGTATCGTAGCAATAGAGTTCTAATGCTTCTTAAAACGCGATATCGCATCTCATTTCTATGTTTCATGGTAAGATATAATATGATTTGCGAAGTGTTATGTATTCCTCGTCTACACATCAACTAAATGTAAATGTGCACTTCCTTGCAAGGAAATAGCGTTTGCAGATGTCTACGGATCGTAGCAATAGAGTTCTTATGATTCTTAAAACGCGATATTGCATCTCATTTCTATGTTTCATGGTAAGATATAACATGATTTGCGAATTGTTATGTATTCCTCGTCTACACTTCATATGAATGTGAATGCGACACTTCCTCGCTAGGAAATAGCGTTTGCAGATGTCTACGTATCGAAGCAATAGGGTTCAAATGCTTCTTAAAACGCGATATCGCATTTCATCTCTATGTTTCATGGTATGATATAATATGATTTGCGAAGTATCATGTATTCCTCGTCTACACATCAAATGAATGTAAATGCGACACTTCCTTGCTAGGAAATAGCGTCTGCAGATGTCTAGGTATCGTAGCAATATAGTTCCAATGCTTCTTAAAACGCGATATCGCATCTCATTTCTGTTTCATGGTAAGATGTAATATGATTTGCTAAGTGTTATGTATTCCTCCTCTACACTTCAAATGAATGTAAATGCGACACTTCCTTGCAAGGAAATAGCGTTTGCAGATGTCTACCTATCGTAGCAGTAGTGTTCTAATGCTTCTTAAAACGCGATATCGCATTTCATCTATATGTTTCATGGTAAGATATAATATGATTTGCGAAGTGTCAAGTATTCCTCGTCTACACATCAAATGAATGTAAATGCGACACTTCCTTGCTAGGAAATAGCGTCTGCAGATGTCTAGGTATCGTAGCAATAGGGTTCTAATGCTTCTTGAAACGCGATATCGCATCTCATTTCTATGTTTCATGGTAAGATATAATATGATTTGCGAAGTGTTGTGTATTCCTCGTCTACACTTCAAATGAATGTAAATGCGACACTTCCTTGCTAGGAAATAGCGTCTGCAGATGTCTAGGTATCGTAGCAATAGAGTTCTAATGCTTCTTAAAGCACGATATCGCATCTCATTTCTATGTTTCATGGTAAGATGTAATATAATTTGCGAAGTGTTATGTATTCCTCGTCTACACTTCAAATGAATGTAAATGCGACACTTCCTTGCAAGGAAATAGCGTTTGCAGATGTCGAGGTATCGTAGCAATAGAGTTCTAATGCTTCTTAAAACGCGATATTGCATCTCATTTCTGATTCATGGTAAGATGTAATATTCATTGCGATGTGTTATGCATTCCTCGTCTACACTTCAAATGAATGTGAGTGCGACACTTCCTCGCTAGGAAATAGCGTTTGCAGATGTCTACGTATCGTAGCAATAGATTTCTAATGCTTCTTATAGCGCGATATCGCATCTCATTTCTATGTTTCATGGTAAGATGTAATATTCATTGCGAAGTGTTATGCATTCCTCGTCTACGATTCAAATGAATGTAAATGCGACACTTCCTTGCAAGGAAATAGCGTCTGCAGATATCTAGGTATGGTAGCAATAGAGTTCTAATGCTTCTTAAAACGCGATATTGCATCTCATTTCTGTTTCATGGTAAGATGTAATATGATTTGCGAAGTGTTATGCATTCCTGCTCCACACTTCAAATGAATGTAAATGCGACACTTCCTTGCAAGGAAATAGCGTTTGCAGATGTCTACCTATCGTAGCAATAGAGTTCTAGTGCTTCTTAAAACGCGATATCGCATCTCATTTCTATGTTTCATGATAAGATATAATATGATTTGCGAAGTGTCATGTATTCCTCGTCTGCACTTCAAATGAATGTAAATGCGACACTTCCTTGCTAGGAAATAGCGTCTGCAGATGTCTAGGTATCGTAGCAATAGAGTTCTAATGCTTCTTAAAACGCGATATCGCATCTCATTTCTATGATTCATGGTAAGATGTAATATGATTTGCGAAGTGTTATGTATTCCTCCTCTACACTTCAAATGAATGTAAATGCCACACTTCCTTGCAAGGAAATAGCGTTTGCAAATGTCTACCTGTCGTAGCAATAGTGTTCTAATGCTTCTTAAAACGCGATATCGCATCTTATTTCTATGTTTCATGGTAAGATATAATATGATTTGCGAACTGTTATGTATTCCTCGCTAAACTTCAAATGAATGTAAATGCGACACTTCCTTGCAAGGAAATAGCGTATGCAGATTTCTACGTATCGAAGCAATAGAGTTCAAATGCTTCTTAAAACGGGATATTGCATCTCATATCTATGTTTCATGATAAGATATAATATTCATTGCGATGTGTTATGCATTCCTCGTCTACACTTCAAATGAATGTGAATGCGACACTTCCTCGCTAGGAAATAGCGTTTGCGGATGTCTACGTATCGTAGCAATAGATTTCTAATGCTTCTTAAAGCGCGATATCGCATCTCATTTCTATGTTTCATGGTAAGATGTAATATTCATTGCGAAGTGTTATGTATTCCTCGTCTACGATTCAAATGAATGTAAATGCGACACTTCCTTGCAAGGAAATAGCGTCTGCAGATGTCTAGGTATCGTAGCAATAGAGTTCATATGATTCTTAAAACGCGATATCGCATCTCATTTCTATGTTTCATGGTAATATATAACATGATTTGCGAAGTGTTATGTATTCCTAGTTTACTCTTCAAATGAATGTGAATGCGATACTTCCTCGCTAGGAAATAGCGTTTGCAGATGTCTACGTATCGTAGCAGTAGCTTTCTAGTGCTTCTTAAAACGCGATATCGCATCTCATTTCTATGTTTCATGGTAAGATATATTAGGTTGGAGCGTATGAAATGTCGGATTCTTAAGTGATTGTATAAAACTGTATATCTTTCTTCAAAAGCTGTTTATTCAATCAAAGTATGCTCCATTCGCTTCAATACACTTCTCCCAACGAGATTTTAAAGCGTAGATGCCTTTTTTAAAAAAATTTTGGTCTTTAGAATTAATAAACTGTGATATCGAGTTTTTTAGTCTGTCTTCATTTTTATAGTGTTTGCCCCTTAAAAACAGCTCTAAATGCTTGAAAAAATGAAAATCGGTCGGCGAGAGATCCGGTGAATATGGTGGATGCTACAAAACTTCATATTCCAGTTCGTTCAGTTTCGCAATTGTTTTGTGCGATGTATGCGGCCGAGCGTTGTCATGGAGCTGTAGCGGGCCATGCCGATTCACAAGCGATGGGAGTACAATTTTTAACATATCGTGCATCTCATCAATGTACTGGCAGTACTTTTCGGCCGTAATTGTCTCCCCAGGTCGAAGGAACGAATAATGGATTACCCCAGCCGCGTTCCACCAAACTGTGAACAAAATCTTCCGTGGATGAAGCGATGGCCTTGGAGTATGGGCACAAACCTCATCCTTGTCAAGTCACCGAGCACACCTCTTTCTATTGTCATAAAGAACCCATTTTTCGTCACACGTAATGATCCGATCAAAAAATGGCTCTCGGTGAAATCGGGTTAGCAATGATGAGCATACGTTTAACCGATCCAGCTTATTTCGCTCTGTCAGTGCGTGCGGTACCCACTTGTCCATCTTCTTAACCTTGCCAATCTCAGAAAGGTGTCTCAATATCGTTGTATGGTCAACTTTCATCCTGATAGCAAGTTCCCTCGTGGATACGGCTGGATCCGCTTCTACTAGAGCCTTCAGGTCATCATTCTTCACAGACGTTTTGGGTCTTCCGCGCGAATCATTTTGCAGTGAAAAATCGCCAGTCCGAAATTTGTCGAACCAACGCTGCACTTTCCGATCGTTAACCGTATTCTCCCCAAACGCTTGGTTTATGTTGCGTGCAGCTTTTGCAGCACTATTACCAAGTTTGTACTCATATAAGAAAATGACGCGAATGTCGGCAGAATTCATATCGGTAATAAACTCAAAAGAAATAAAAAAGGGAAGACCTTCGAGAAAACCTATTTTGTTGAAATGAGTCTCTGGCAATGGACAATACGAGTATGAATGAGCTTATGCCAAATACAAAAATATAACGAAAACGGGGAGGAAAACGTCCGCATGTAAAGAGAATCCGACATTACATACGCACCAACCTAATAATATGATTTGCGAAGTGTCATGTATTCCTCGTCTACACTTCAAATGAATGTGAATGCGACAATTTCTCGCTAGGAAATAGCGTTTGCAGATGTCTACGTATCGTAGCAATAGATTTCTAATGCTTCTTAAAACGCGATATCGCAACTCATTTCTATGTATCATGGTAAGATATAATATGATTTGCGAAGTGTCATGTATTCCTCGTCTACACTTCAAATGAATTTAAATGCTACACTTCCTTGCTAGGAAATAGCGTCTGCAGATGTCTAGGTATCGTAGCAATAGAGTTCTAATGCTTCTTAAAACGCGATATCGCATCTCATTTCTATGTATCATGGTAAGATATAATATGATTTGCGAAGTGTCATGTATTCCTCGTCTACACTTCAAATGAATGTAAATGCTACACTTCCTTGCAAGGAAATAGCGTTTGCGGATGTCTACGTATCGAAGCAATAGAGTTCAAATGCTTCTTAAAACGAGATATTGCATCTCATATCTATGTTTCATGATAAGATATAATATTCAGTGCGAAGTGTTATGCATTCCTCGTCTACGATTCAAATGAATGTAAATGCGACACTTCCTTGCAAGGAAATAGCTTTTGCAGATGTCTACGTATCGCAGCAATAGATTTCTAATGCTTCTTAAAGCGCGATATCGCATCCCATTTCTATGCTTCATGGTAAGATATAATATGATTTGCGAAGTGTTATGTATTCCTCGTCTACACTTCAAATGAATGTGAATGCGACACTTCCTTGCAAGGAAATGGCGTTTGCAGATGTCTACGTATCGTAGCAATGGATTTCTGATGCTTCTTAAAACGCGATATCGCATCTCATTTCTATGTTTCATGGTAAGATATAATATGATTTGCGAAGTGTTATGTATTCCTCGTCTACACATCAAATGAATGTAAATGCGACACTTTCTTGCAAGGAAATAGCGTTTGCAGATGTCTACGTATCGAAGCAATAGAGTTCAAATGCTTCTTAAAACGAGATATTGCATCTCATATCTATGTTTCATGATAAGATATAATATTCATTGCTAAGTGTTATGCATTCCCCGTCTACGATTCAAATGAATGTAAATGCGACACTTCCTTGCAAGGAAATGGCGTTTGCAGATGTCTACGTATCGTAGCAATGGATTTCTGATGCTTCTTAAAACGCGATATCGCATCTCATTTCTATGTTTCATGGTAAGATATAATATGATTTGCGAAGTGTTATGTATTCCTCGTCTACACATCAAATGAATGTAAATGCGACATTTTCTTGCAAGGAAATAGCGTTTGCAGATGTCTACATATCAAAGCAACAGAGTTCAAATGCTTCTTAAAACGGGATATTGCATCTCAAATCTATGTTTCATGATAAGATATAATATTCATTGCGAAGTGTTATGTATTCCTCGTCTACACATCAAATGAATGTAAATGCGACACTTCCTTGCAAGGAAATAGCGTTTGCAGATGTCTACGTATCGTAGCAATAGAGTTCTTATGATTCTTAAAACGCGATATCGCAACTCATTTCTATGTTTCATGGTAAGGTATAATATGATTTGCGAAGTGTTATGTATCCGTCGTCTACACGTCAAATGAATGTAAATGCGACACTTTCTTGCAAGGAAATAGCGTTTGCAGATGTCTACGTATCGTAGCAATGGATTTCTGATGCTTCTTAAAACGCGAAATCGCATCTCATTTCTATGTTTCATGGTAAGATATAATATCATTTGCGAAATGCTATGTATTCCTCGTCTACACTTCAAATGAATGTAAATGCGGCACTTCTTTGCAAGGAAATAGCGTTTGCAGATGTCTACGTATCGTTGCAATAGAGTTCTTATGATTCTTAAAACGCTATATCGCATCTCATTTCTATGTTTCATGGTAAGATATAATATGATTTGCGAAGTGTTATGTATTCCTCGTCTACACTTCAAATGAATGTGAATGCGACACATCCTCGCTAGGAAATAGCGTTTGCAGATGTCTGCGTATCGTAGCAGTAGAGTTCTAATGCTTCTTAAAACGCGATATCGCATCTCATTTCTATGTTTCATGGTAAGGTATAATATGGTTTGCGAAGTGCTATGTATCCGTCGTCTACACTTCAAATGAATGTAAATGCGACACTTTCTTGCAAGGAAATAGCGTTTGCAGATGTCTACGTATCGTAGCAATGGATTTCTGATGCTTCTTAAAACGCGATATCGCATCTCATTTCTATGCTTCATGGTAAGATATAATATGATTTGCGGAGTGTTAAGTACTCCTCGCCTACACTTCAAATGAATGTAAATGCGACACTTCCTTGCAAGGAAATAGCGTTTGCAAATGTCTACCTATCGTAGCAGTAGTGTTCTAATGCTTCTTAGAACGCGATGTCGCATCTCATTTCTATGTTTCATGGGAAGATATAATATGATTTGCGAAGTGTTATGTATTCCTCGTCTACACATCAAATGAATGTAAATGCGACACTTTCTTGCAAGGACATAGCGTTTGCAAATGTCTACCTATCGTAGCAGTAGTGTTCTAATGCTTCTTAGAACGCGATGTCGCATCTCATTTCTATGTTTCATGGTAAGATATAATATGATTTGCGAAGTGTCATGTATTCCTCGTCTACACTTCAAATGAATGTGAATGCGACAATTTCTCGCTAGGAAATAGCGTTTGCAGATGTCTACGTATCGTAGCAATAGATTTCTAATGCTTCTTAAAACGCGATATCGCAACTCATTTCTATGTATCATGGTAAGATATAATATGATTTGCGAAGTGTCATGTATTCCTCGTCTACACTTCAAATGAATTTAAATGCTACACTTCCTTGCTAGGAAATAGCGTCTGCAGATGTCTAGGTATCGTAGCAATAGAGTTCTAGTGCTTCTTAAAACGCGATATCGCATCTCATTTCTATGTTTCATGGTAAGGTATAATATGGTTTGCGAAGTGCTATGTATCCGTCGTCTACACTTCAAATGAATGTAAATGCGACACTTTCTTGCAAGGAAATAGCGTTTGCAGATGTCTACGTATCGTAGCAATGGATTTCTGATGCTTCTTAAAACGCGATATCGCATCTCATTTCTATGCTTCATGGTAAGATATAATATGATTTGCGGAGTGTTAAGTACTCCTCGCCTACACTTCAAATGAATGTAAATGCGACACTTCCTTGCAAGGAAATAGCGTTTGCAAATGTCTACCTATCGTAGCAGTAGTGTTCTAATGCTTCTTAGAACGCGATGTCGCATCTCATTTCTATGTTTCATGGGAAGATATAATATTATTTGCGAAGTGTTATGTATTCCTCGTCTACACATCAAATGAATGTAAATGCGACACTTTCTTGCAAGGACATAGCGTTTGCAAATGTCTACCTATCGTAGCAGTAGTGTTCTAATGCTTCTTAGAACGCGATGTCGCATCTCATTTCTATGTTTCATGGTAAGATATAATATGATTTGCGAAGTGTCATGTATTCCTCGTCTACACTTCAAATGAATGTGAATGCGACAATTTCTCGCTAGGAAATAGCGTTTGCAGATGTCTACGTATCGTAGCAATAGATTTCTAATGCTTCTTAAAACGCGATATCGCAACTCATTTCTATGTATCATGGTAAGATATAATATGATTTGCGAAGTGTCATGTATTCCTCGTCTACACTTCAAATGAATTTAAATGCTACACTTCCTTGCTAGGAAATAGCGTCTGCAGATGTCTAGGTATCGTAGCAATAGAGTTCTAATGCTTCTTAAAACGCGATATCGCATCTCATTTCTATGTATCATGGTAAGATATAATATGATTTGCGAAGTGTCATGTATTCCTCGTCTACACTTCAAATGAATGTAAATGCTACACTTCCTTGCAAGGAAATAGCGTTTGCGGATGTCTACGTATCGAAGCAATAGAGTTCAAATGCTTCTTAAAACGAGATATTGCATCTCATATCTACGTTTCATGATAAGATATAATATTCAGTGCGAAGTGTTATGCATTCCTCGTCTACGATTCAAATGAATGTAAATGCGACACTTCCTTGCAAGGGAATAGCGTTTGCAGATGTCTACGTATCGTAGCAATAGAGTTCTAATGCTTCTTAAAACGCAATATCGCATCTCATTTCTATGTTTCATGGTAAGATATAATATGATTTGCGAAGTGTTATGTATTCCTCGTCTACACTTCAAATGAATGTGAATGCGACACTTCCTCGCTAGGAAATAGCGCTTGCAGATGTCTACGTATCGTAGCAGTAGTGTTCTAATGCTTCTTAAAACGCGATATCGCATCTCATTTCTATGTTTCATGGTAAGATATAATATGATTTGCGAAGTGTTATGTATTCCTCGTCTACACATCAAATGAATGTAAATGCGACACTTTCTTGCAAGGAAATAGCGTTTGCAGATGTCTACGTATCGAAGCAATAGAGTTCATATGCTTCTTAAAACGTGATATTGCATCTCATATCTATGTCTCATGATAAGATATAATATTCATTGCGAAGTGTTATGCATTCCTCGTCTACGATTCAAATGAATGTAAATGCGACACTTCCTTGCAAGGAAGTAGCGTTTGCAGATGTCTACGTATCGTAGCAATAGAGATCTAATGCTTCTTAAAACGCGATATCGCATCTCATTTCTATGTTTCATGGTAAGATATAATATGATTTGCGAAGTGTTATGTATTCCTCGTCTACACTTCAAATGAATGTAAATGCGAAACTTCTTTGCAAGGAAATAGCGTTTGCAGATGTCTACGTATCGTAGCAATAGATTTCTTATGATCCCTAAAACGCGATACCGCATCACATTTCTATGTTTCATGGTAAGATATAATATGATTTGCGGAGTGTTATGTATTCCTCGTCTACACTTCAAATGAATGTGAATGCGACACTTCCACGCTAGGAAATAGCGTTTGCAGATGTCTACGTATCGTAGCAGTTGAGTTCTAATGCTAATTAAAACGCGATATCGCATCTCATTTCTATGTTTCATAGTAAGATATAAAATGATTTGCGAAGTGTTATGTATTCCACGTCTACACTTCAAATGAATGTAAATGCGACACTTCCTTGCAAGGAAATAGCGTTTGCAGATGTCTACGTATCGTAGCAATAGAGTTCTTATGATACTTAAAACGCGATATCGCATCTCATTTCTATGTTTCATGGTAAGATGTAATATAATTTGCGAAGTGTTATGTATTCCTCGTCTACACTTCAAATGAATGTAAATGCGACACTTCCTTGCAAGGAAATAGCGTTTGCAGATGTCGAGGTATCGTAGCAATAGAGTTCTAATGCTTCTTAAAACGCGATATTGCATCTCATTTCTGTTTCATGGTAAGATGTAATATTCATTGCGATGTGTTATGCATTCCTCGTCTACACTTCAAATGAATGTGAATGCGACACTTCCTCGCTAGGAAATAGCGTTTGCAGATGTCTACGTATCGTAGCAATAGATTTCTAATGCTTCTTAAAGCGCGATATCGCATCTCATTTCTATGTTTCATGGTAAGATGTAATATTCATTGCGAAGTGTTATGCATTCCTCGTCTACGATTCAAATGAATGTAAATGCGACACTTCCTTGCAAGGAAATAGCGTCTGCAGATATCTAGGTATCGTAGCAATAGAGTTCTAATGCTTCTTAAAACGCGATATTGCATCTCATTTCTGTTTCATGGTAAGATGTAATATGATTTGCGAAGTGTTATGCATTCCTGCTCTACACTTCAAATGAATGTAAATGCGACACTTCCTTGCAAGGAAATAGCGTTTGCAGATGTCTACCTATCGTAGCAATAGAGTTCTAGTGCTTCTTAAAACGCGATATCGCATCTCATTTCTATGTTTCATGATAAGATATAATATGATTTGCGAAGTGTCATGTATTCCTCGTCTACACTTCAAATGAATGTAAATGCGACACTTCCTTGCTAGGAAATAGCGTCTGCAGATGTCTAGGTATCGTAGCAATAGAGTTCTAATGCTTCTTAAAACGCGATATCGCATCTCATTTCTATGATTCATGGTAAGATGTAATATGATTTGAGAAGTGTTATGTATTCCTCCTCTACACTTCAAATGAATGTAAATGCCACACTTCCTTGCAAGGAAATAGCGGTTGCAAATGTCTACCTGTCGTAGCAATAGTGTTCTAATGCTTCTTAAAACGCGATATCGCATCTTATTTCTATGTTTCATGGTAAGATATAATATGATTTGCGAACTGTTATGTATTCCTCGCTAAACTTCAAATGAATGTAAATGCGACACTTCCTTGCAAGGAAATAGCGTATGCAGATTTCTACGTATCGAAGCAATAGAGTTCAAATGCTCCTTAAAACGAGATATTGCATCTCATATCTATGTTTCATGATAAGATATAATATTCATTGCGATGTGTTATGCATTCCTCGTCTACACTTCAAATGAATGTGAATGCGACACTTCCTCGCTAGGAAATAGCGTTTGCGGATGTCTACGTATCGTAGCAATAGATTTCTAATGCTTCTTAAAGCGCGATATCGCATCTCATTTCTATGTTTCATGGTAAGATGTAATATTCATTGCGAAGTGTTATGTATTCCTCGTCTACGATTCAAATGAATGTAAATGCGACACTTCCTTGCAAGGAAATAGCGTCTGCAGATGTCTGGGTATCGTAGCAATAGAGTTCATATGATTCTTAAAACGCGATATCGCATCTCATTTCTATGTTTCATGGTAAGATATAACATGATTTGCGAAGTGTTATGTATTCCTAGTTTACTCTTCAAATGAATGTGAATGCGATACTTCCTCGCTAGGAAATAGCGTTTGCAGATGTCTACGTATCGTAGCAGTAGCTTTCTAGTGCTTCTTAAAACGCGATATCGCATCTCATTTCTATGTTTCATGGTAAGATATATTAGGTTGGAGCGTATGAAATGTCGGATTCTTAAGTGATTGTATAAAACTGTATATCTTTCTTCAAAAGCTGTTTATTCAATCAAAGTATGCTCCATTCGCTTCAATACACTTCTCCCAACGAGATTTTAAAGCGTAGATGCCTTTTTTAAAAAAATTTTGGTCTTTAGAATTAATAAACTGTGATATCGAGTTTTTTAGACTGTCTTCATTTTTATAGTGTTTGCCCCTTAAAAACAGCTCTAAATGCTTGAAAAAATGAAAATCGGTCGGCGAGAGATCCGGTGAATATGGTGGATGCTACAAAACTTCATATTCCAGTTCGTTCAGTTTCGCAATTGTTTTGTGCGATGTATGCGGCCGAGCGTTGTCATGGAGCTGTAGCGGGCCATGCCGATTCACAAGCGATGGGAGTACAATTTTTAACATATCGTGCATCTCATCAATGTACTGGCAGTACTTTTCGGCCGTAATTGTCTCCCCAGGTCGAAGGAACGAATAATGGATTACCCCAGCCGCGTTCCACCAAACTGTGAACAAAATCTTCCGTGGATGAAGCGATGGCCTTGGAGTATGGGCACAAACCTCATCCTTGTCAAGCCACCGAGCACACCTCTTTCTATTGCCATAAGGAACCCATTTTTCGTCACACGTAATGATCCGATCAAAAAATGGCTCTCGGTGAAATCGGGTTAGCAATGATGAGCATACGTTTAACCGATCCAGCTTATTTCGCTCTGTCAGTGCGTGCGGTACCCACTTGTCCATCTTCTTAACCTTGCCAATCTCAGAAAGGTGTCTCAATATCGTTGTATGGTCAACTTTCATCCTGATAGCAAGTTCCCTCGTGGATACGGCTGGATCCGCTTCTACTAGAGCCTTCAGGTCATCATTCTTCACAGACGTTTTGGGTCTTCCGCGCGACTCATTTTGCAGTGAAAAATCGCCAGTCCGAAATTTTTCGAACCAACGCTGCACTTTCCGATCGTTAACCGTATTCTCCCCAAACGCTTGGTTTATGTTGCGTGCAGCTTTTGCAGCACTATTACCAAGTTTGTACTCATATAAGAAAATGACGCGAATGTCGGCAGAATTCATATCGGTAATAAACTCAAAAGAAATAAAAAAGGGAAGACCTTCGAGAAAACCTATTTTGTTGAAATGAGTCTCTGGCAATGGACAATACGAGTATGAATGAGCTTATGCCAAATACAAAAATATAACGAAAACGGGGAGGAAAACGTCCGCATGTAAAGAGAATCCGACATTACATACGCACCAACCTAATAATATGATTTGCGAAGTGTCATGTACTCCTCGTCTACACTTCAAATGAATGTGAATGCGACAATTTCTCGCTAGGAAATAGCGTTTGCAGATGTCTACGTATCGTAGCAATAGATTTCTAATGCTTCTTAAAACGCGATATCGCAACTCATTTCTATGTATCATGGTAAGATATAATATGATTTGCGAAGTGTCATGTATTCCTCGTCGACACTTCAAATGAATTTAAATGCTACACTTCCTTGCTAGGAAATAGCGTCTGCAGATGTCTAGCTATCGTAGCAATAGAGTTCTAATGCTTCTTAAAACGCGATATCGCATCTCATTTCTATGTATCATGGTAAGATATAATATGATTTGCGAAGTGTCATGTATTCCTCGTCTACACTTCAAATGAATGTAAATGCTACACTTCCTTGCAAGGAAATAGCGTTTGCGGATGTCTACGTATCGAAGCAATAGAGTTCAAATGCTTCTTAAAACGAGACATTGCATCTCATATCTATGTTTCATGATAAGATATAATATTCAGTGCGAAGTGTTATGCATTCCTCGTCTACGATTCAAATGAATGTAAATGCGACACTTCCTTGCAAGGAAATAGCTTTCGCAGATGTCTACGTATCGCAGCAATAGATTTCTAATGCTTCTTAAAGCGCGATATCGCATCTCATTTCTATGCTTCATGGTAAGATATAATATGATTTGCGAAGTGTTATGTATTCCTCGTCTACACTTCAAATGAATGTGAATGCGACAATTTCTCGCTAGGAAATAGCGTTTGCAGATGTCTACGTATCGTAGCAATAGAGTTCTTATGATTCTTAAAACGCGATATCGCATCTCATTTCTATGTTTCATGGTAAGATATAATATGATTTGCGGAGTGTTATGTACTCCTCGTCTACACTTCAAATGAATGTAAATGCGACACTTCCTTGCAAGGAAATAGCGTTTGCAAATGTCTACCTATCGTAGCAGTAGTGTTCTAATGCTTCTTAGAACGCGATGTCGCATCTCATTTCTATGTTTCATGGTAAGATATAACATGATTTGCGATCTGTTATGTATTCCACGTCTACACTTCAAATGAATGTAAATGCGACACTTCCTTGCAAGGAAATAGCGTTTGCAGATGTCTACGTATCGAAGCAATAGAGTTCAAATGCTTCTCAAAACGAGATATTGCATCTCATATCTATGTTTCATGATAAGATATAATATTCATTGCGAAGTGTTATGCATTCCTCGTCTACGATTCAAATGAATGTAAATGCGACACTTCCTTGCAAGGAAATGGCGTTTGCAGATGTCTACGTATCGTAGCAATGGATTTCTGATGCTTCTTAAAACGCGATATCGCATCTCATTTCTATGTTTCATGGTAAGATATAATATGATTTGCGAAGTGTTATGTATTCCTCGTCTACACATCAAATGAATGTAAATGCGACACTTTCTTGCAAGGAAATAGCGTTTGCAGATGTCTACGTATCGAAGCAATAGAGTTCAAATGCTTCTTAAAACGTGATATTGCATCTCATATCTATGTCTCATGATAAGATATAATATTCATTGCGAAGTGTTATGCATTCCTCGTCTACGATTCAAATGAATGTAAATGCGACACTTCCTTGCATGAAATAGCGTTTGCAGATGTCTACGTATCGTAGCAATAGAGTTCCTATGATTCTTAAAACGCGATATCGCATCTCATTTCTATGTTTCATGGTAAGATATAATATGATTTGCGAAGTGTTATGTATTCCTCGTCTACACTTCAATTGAATGTAAATGCGACACTTCTTTGCAAGGAAATAGCGTTTGCATGTGTCTACCTATTGTAGCAGTAGTGTTCTAATGCTTCTTAGAACGCGATGTCGCATCTCATTTCTATGTTTCATGGTAAGATATAATATGATTTGCGAAGTGTTATGTATTCCTCGTCTACACATCAAATGAATGTAAAAGCGACACTTCCTTGCAAGGAAATAGCGTTTGCAGATGTCTACGTATCGTAGCAATAGAGTTCATATGATTCTTAAAACGCGATATCGCATCTCATTTCTATGTTTCATGGTAAGATATAACATGATTTGCGGAGTGTTATGTATTCCTCGTCTACACTTCAAATGAATGTGAATGCGACACTTCCTCGCTAGGAAATAGCGTTTGCAGATGTCTACGTATCGTAGCAGTTGATTTCTAGTGCTTCTTAAAACGCGATATCGCATCTCATTTCTATGTTTCATGGTAAGATATAATATGATTTGCGAAGTGTTATGTATTCCTCGTCTACACTTCAATTGAATGTAAATCCGACACTTCTTTGCAAGGAAATAGCGTTTGCATGTGTCTACCTATTGTAGCAGTAGTGTTCTAATGCTTCTTAGAACGCGATGTCGCATCTCATTTCTATGTTTCATGGTAAGATATAATATGAATTGCGAAGTGTTATGTATTCCTCGTCTACACATCTAATGAATGTAAATGCGACACTTTCTTGCAAGGAAATAGCGTTTGCAGATGTCTTCGTATCGAAGCAATAGAGTTCTAATACTTCTTAAAACGCGATATCGCATCTCATTTCTATGTTTCATGGTAAGTTATAATATGATTTGCGGAGTGTTATGTATTCCTCGTCTACACTTCAAATGAATGTGAATGCGGCACTTCCTTGCAAGGAAATAGCGTTTGCAGGTGTCTACGTATCGTAGCAATAGAGTTCTTATGATTCTTAAAACGCGATATCCCATCTCATTTCTATGTTTCATGGTATGATATAATATGATTTGCGAACTGTTATGTATTCCTCGTCTACACTTCAAATGAATGTAAATGCGACACTTCCTTGCAAGGAAATAGCGTTTGCAGATGTCTACGTATCGTAGCAATAGAGTTTCTATGATTCTTAAAACGCGATATCGCATCTCATTTCTATGTTTCATGGTAAGATATAATATGATTTGCGAAGTGTTATGTATTCCTCGTCTACACTTCAATTGAATGTAAATGCGACACTTCTTTGCAAGGAAATAGCGTTTGCAGATGTCTACGTATCGTAGCAATAGAGTTCTTATGATTCTTAAAACGCGATATCGCATCTCATTTCTATGTTTCATGGTAAGATATAATATGATTTGCGGAGTGTTATGTACTCCTCGTCTACACTTCAAATGAATGTAAATGCGACACTTTCTTGCAAGGAAATAGCGTTTGCAGATGCCTACGTATCGTAGCAATGGATTTCTGATGCTTCTTAAAACGCGATATCACATCTCTTTTCTATGTTTCATGGTAAGGTATAATATGATTTGCGAAGTGTTATGTATTCCTCGTCTACACTTCAAATGAATGTAAATGCCACACTTCTTTGCAAGGAAATAGCGTTTGCAGATGTCTACGTATCGTTGCAATAGAGTTCTTATGATTCTTAAAACGCGATATCGCATCACATTTCTATGTTTCATGGTAAGATATAATATGATTTGCGGAGTGTTATGTATTCCTCGTCTACACTTCAAATGAATGTGAATGCGACACTTCCTCGCTAGGAAATAGCCTTTGCAGATGTCTACGTATCGTAGCAGTTGAGTTCTAGTGCTTCTTAAAACGCGATATCCCATCTCATTTCTATGTTTCATGGTATGATATAATATGATTTGCGAAGTGTTATGTATTCCTCGTCTACACTTCAAATGAATGTAAATGCGACACTTCTTTGCAAGGAAATAGCGTTTGCAGATGTCTACGTATCGTAGCAATAGAGTTTCTATGATTCTTAAAACGCGACATCGCATCTCATTTCTATGTTTCATGGTAAGATATAATATGATTTGCGAAGTGTTATGTATTCCTCGTCTGCACTTCAATTGAATGTAAATGCGACACTTCTTTGCAAGGAAATAGCGTTTGCAGATGTCTACGTATCGTAGCAATAGAGTTCTTATGATTCTTAAAACGCGATATCGCATCTCATTTCTATGTTTCATGGTAAGATATAATATGATTTGCGGAGTGTTATGTACTCCTCGTCTACACTTCAAATGAATGTAAATGCGACACTTCCTTGCAACGAAATAGCGTTTGTATGTGTCTACCTATTGTAGCAGTAGTGTTCTAATGCTTCTTAGAACGCGATGTCGCATCTCATTTCTGTGTTTCATGGTAAGATATAATATGATTTGCGAACTGTTATGTATTCCACGTCTACACTTCAAATGAATGTAAATGCGACACTTCCTTGCAAGGAAATAGCGTTTGCAGATGTCTACGTATCGTAGCAATAGAGTTCATATGATTCTTAAAACGCGATATCGCATCTTATTTCTATGTTTCATGGTAAGATATAATATGATTTGCGGAGTGTTATGTATTCCTCGACTACACTTCAAATGAATGTGAATGCGACACTTCCTCGCTAGGAAATAGCGTTTGCAGATGTCTACGTATAGTAGCAGTTGAGTTCTAATGCTTCTCAAACGCGATATCGCATCTCATTTCTATGTTTCACGGCAAGATATAATATGATTTGCGAAGTGTTATGTATTCCTCGTCTACACACCAAATGAATGTAAAAGCGACACTTCCTTGCAAGGAAATAGCGTTTGCAGATGTCTACGTATCGTTGCAATAGAGTTCTTATGATTCTTGAAACGCGATATCGCATCACATTTCTATGTTTCATGGTAAGATATAATATGATTTGCGGAGTGTTATGTATTCCTCGTCTACACTTCAATTGAATGTAAATGCGACACTTCTTTGCAAGGAAATAGCGTTTGCAGATGTCTACGTATCGTAGCAATAGTGTTCTTATGATTCTTAAAACGCGATATCGCATCTCATTTCTATGTTTCATGGTAAGATATAATATGATTTGCGGAGTGTTATGTACTCCTCGTCTACACTTGAAATGAATGTAAATGCGACACTTCCTTGCAAGGAAATAGCGTTTGCATGTGTCTACCTATTGTAGCAGTAGTGTTCTAATGCTTCTTAGTACGCGATATCGCATCTCATTTCTATGTTTCATGGTAAGATATAATATGATTTGCGAAGTGTTATGTATTCCTCGTCTACACTTCAAATGAATGTAAATGCGACACTTCTTTGCAAGGAAATAGCGTTTGCAGATGTCTACGTATCGTAGCAATAGAGTTTCTATGATTCTTAAAACGCGACATCGCATCTCATTTCTATGTTTCATGGTAAGATATAATATGATTTGCGAAGTGTTATGTATTCCTCGTCTGCACTTCAATTGAATGTAAATGCGACACTTCTTTGCAAGGAAATAGCGTTTGCAGATGTCTACGTATCGTAGCAATAGAGTTCTTATGATTCTTAAAACGCGATATCGCATCTCATTTCTATGTTTCATGGTAAGATATAATATGATTTGCGGAGTGTTATGTACTCCTCGTCTACACTTCAAATGAATGTAAATGCGACACTTCCTTGCAACGAAATAGCGTTTGTATGTGTCTACCTATTGTAGCAGTAGTGTTCTAATGCTTCTTAGAACGCGATGTCGCATCTCATTTCTGTGTTTCATGGTAAGATATAATATGATTTGCGAACTGTTATGTATTCCACGTCTACACTTCAAATGAATGTAAATGCGACACTTCCTTGCAAGGAAATAGCGTTTGCAGATGTCTACGTATCGTAGCAATAGAGTTCATATGATTCTTAAAACGCGATATCGCATCTTATTTCTATGTTTCATGGTAAGATATAATATGATTTGCGGAGTGTTATGTATTCCTCGACTACACTTCAAATGAATGTGAATGCGACACTTCCTCGCTAGGAAATAGCGTTTGCAGATGTCTACGTATAGTAGCAGTTGAGTTCTAATGCTTCTCAAACGCGATATCGCATCTCATTTCTATGTTTCACGGCAAGATATAATATGATTTGCGAAGTGTTATGTATTCCTCGTCTACACACCAAATGAATGTAAAAGCGACACTTCCTTGCAAGGAAATAGCGTTTGCAGATGTCTACGTATCGTTGCAATAGAGTTCTTATGATTCTTGAAACGCGATATCGCATCACATTTCTATGTTTCATGGTAAGATATAATATGATTTGCGGAGTGTTATGTATTCCTCGTCTACACTTCAATTGAATATAAATGCGACACTTCTTTGCAAGGAAATAGCGTTTGCAGATGTCTACGTATCGTAGCAATAGTGTTCTTATGATTCTTAAAACGCGATATCGCATCTCATTTCTATGTTTCATGGTAAGATATAATATGATTTGCGGAGTGTTATGTACTCCTCGTCTACACTTGAAATGAATGTAAATGCGACACTTCCTTGCAAGGAAATAGCGTTTGCATGTGTCTACCTATTGTAGCAGTAGTGTTCTAATGCTTCTTAGTACGCGATATCGCATCTCATTTCTATGTTTCATGGTAAGATATAATATGATTTGCGAAGTGTTATGTATTCCTCGTCTACACTTCAATTGAATGTAAATGCGACACCTCTTTGCAAGGAAATAGCGTTTGCAGATGTCTACGTGTCGTAGCAATGGATTTCTGATGCTTCTTAAAACGCGATATCACATCTCTTCTCTATGTTTCATGGTAAGGTATAATATGATTTGCGAAGTGTTATGTATTCCTCGTCTACACTTCAAATGAATGTAAATGCCACACTTCTTTGCAAGGAAATAGCGTTTGCAGATGTCTACGTATCGTTGCAATAGAGTTCTTATGATTCTTAAAACGCGATATCGCATCACATTTCTATGTTTCATGGTAAGATATAATATGATTTGCGGAGTGTTATGTATTCCTCGTCTACACTTCAAATGAATGTGAATGCGACACTTCCTCGCTAGGAAATAGCGTTTGCAGATGTCTACGTATCGTAGCAGTTGAGTTCTAGTGCTTCTTAAAACGCGATATCCCATCTCATTTCTATGTTTCATGGTATGATATAATATGATTTGCGAAGTGTTATGTATTCCTCGTCTACACTTCAAATGAATGTAAATGCGACACTTCTTTGCAAGGAAATAGCGTTTGCAGATGTCTACGTATCGTAGCAATAGAGTTTCTATGATTCTTAAAACGCGATATCGCATCTCATTTCTATGTTTCATGGTAAGATATAATATGATTTGCGAAGTGTTATGTATTCCTCGTCTACACTTCAATTGAATGTAAATGCGACACTTCTTTGCAAGGAAATAGCGTTTGCAGATGTCTACGTATCGTAGCAATAGAGTTCTTATGATTCTTAAAACGCGATATCGCATCTCATTTCTATGTTTCATGGTAAGATATAATATGATTTGCGGAGTGTTATGTACTCCTCGTCTACACTTCAAATGAATGTAAATGCGACACTTCCTTGCAAGGAAATAGCGTTTGCATGTGTCTACCTATTGTAGCAGTAGTGTTCTAATGCTTCTTAGAACGCGATGTCGCATCTCATTTCTGTGTTTCATGGTAAGATATAATATGATTTGCGAACTGTTATGTATTCCACGTCTACACTTCAAATGAATGTAAATGCGACACTTCCTTGCAAGGAAATAGCGTTTGCAGATGTCTACGTATCGTAGCAATAGAGTTCATATGATTCTTAAAACGCGATATCGCATCTTATTTCTATGTTTCATGGTAAGATATAATATGATTTGCGGAGTGTTATGTATTCCTCGTCTACACTTCAAATGAATGTGAATGCGACACTTCCTCGCTAGGAAATAGCGTTTGCAGATGTCTACGTATAGTAGCAGTTGAGTTCTAATGCTTCTCAAACGCGATATCGCATCTCATTTCTATGTTTCATGGCAAGATATAATATGATTTGCGAACTGTTATGTATTCCACGTCTACACTTCAAATGAATGTAAATGCGACACTTCCTTGCAAGGAAATAGCGTTTGCAGATATCTACGTATCGTAGCAATAGAGTTCATATGATTCTTAAAACGCGATATCGCATCTCATTTCTATGTTTCATGGTAAGATATAATATGATTTGCGGAGTGTTATGTATTCCTCGTCTACACTTCAAATGAAGGTGAATGCGACACTTCCTCGCTAGGAAATAGCGTTTGCAGATGTCTACGTATAGTAGCAGTTGAGTTCTAATGCTTCTTAAAACGCGATATCGCATCTCATTTCTATGTTTCATGGTAAGATATAATATGATTTGCGAAGTGTTATGTATTCCTCGTCTACACATCAAATGAATGTAAAAGCGACACTTCCTTGCAAGGAAATAGCGTTTGCAGATGTCTACGAATCGTAGCAATAGAGTTCTTATGATTCTTAAAACGCGATATCGCATCTCATTTCTATGCTTCATGGTAAGGTATAATATGATTTGCGAAGTGTTATGTATCCGTCGTCTACACTTCAAATGAATGTAAATGCGACACTTTCTTGCAAGGAAATAGCGTTTGCAGATGTCTACGAATCGTAGCAATAGTGTTCTTATGATTCTTAAAACGCGATATTGCATCTCACTTCTATGCTTCATGGTAAGGAATAATATGATTTGCGAATTGTTATGTATCCGTCGTCTACACTTCAAATGAATGTAAATGCGACACTTTCTTGCAAGGAAATAGCGTTTGCAGATGCCTACGTATCGTAGCAATGGATTTCTGATGCTTCTTAAAACGCGATATCACATCTCTTTTCTATGTTTCATGGTAAGGTATAATATGATTTGCGAAGTGTTATGTATTCCTCGTCTACACTTCAAATGAATGTAAATGCCACACTTCTTTGCAAGGAAATAGCGTTTGCAGATGTCTACGTATCGTTGCAATAGAGTTCTTATGATTCTTAAAACGCGATATCGCATCACATTTCTATGTTTCATGGTAAGATATAATATGATTTGCGGAGTGTTATGTATTCCTCGTCTACACTTCAAATGAATGTGAATGCGACACTTCCTCGCTAGGAAATAGCGTTTGCAGATGTCTACGTATAGTAGCAGTTGAGTTCTAATGCTTCTTAAAACGCGATATCGCATCTCATTTCTATGTTTCATGGCAAGATATAATATGATTTGCGAAGTGTTATGTATTCCTCGTCTACACATCAAATGAATGTAAAAGCGACACTTCCTTGCAAGGAAATAGCGTTTGCAGATGTCTACGAATCGTAGCAATAGTGTTCTTATGATTCTTAAAACGCGATATTGCATCTCATTTCTATGCTTCATGGTAAGGAATAATATGATTTGCGAATTGTTATGTATCCGTCGTCTACACTTCAAATGAATGTAAATGCGACACTTTCTTGCAAGGAAATAGCGTTTGCAGATGCCTACGTATCGTAGCAATGGATTTCTGATGCTTCTTAAAACGCGATATCACATCTCTTTTCTATGTTTCATGGTAAGGTATAATATGATTTGCGAAGTGTTATGTATTCCTCGTCTACACTTCAAATGAATGTAAATGCCACACTTCTTTGCAAGGAAATAGCGTTTGCAGATGTCTACGTATCGTTGCAATAGAGTTCTTATGATTCTTAAAACGCGATATCGCATCACATTTCTATGTTTCATGGTAAGATATAATATGATTTGCGGAGTGTTATGTATTCCTCGTCTACACTTCAAATGAATGTGAATGCGACACTTCCTCGCTAGGAAATAGCGTTTGCAGATGTCTACGTATCGTAGCAGTTGAGTTCTAGTGCTTCTTAAAACGCGATATCGCATCTCATTTCTATGTTTCATGGTAAGATATAATATGATTTGCGAAGTGTTATGTATTCCTCGTCTACACATCAAATGAATGTAAGTGCGACACTTCCTTGCAAGGAAATAGCGTTTGCAGATGTCTACGTATCGTAGCAATAGAGTTCTTATGATTCTTAAAACGCGATATCGCATCTCATTTCTATGTTTCATGGTAAGGTATAATATGATTTGCGAAGTGTTATGTATCCGTCGTCTACACTTCAAATGAATGTAAATGCGACACTTCCTTGCAAGGAAATAGCGTTTGCAGATATCTACGTATCGTAGCAATAGAGTTCATATGATTCTTAAAACGCGATATCGCATCTCATTTCTATGTTTCATGGTAAGATATAATATGATTTGCGGAGTGTTATGTATTCCTCGTCTACACTTCAAATGAATGTGAATGCGACACTTCCTCGCTAGGAAATAGCGTTTGCAGATGTCTACGTATAGTAGCAGTTGAGTTCTAATGCTTCTTAAAACGCGATATCGCATCTCATTTCTATGTTTCATGGTAAGATATAATATGATTTGCGAAGTGTTATGTATTCCTCGTCTACACATCAAATGAATGTAAAAGCGACACTTCCTTGCAAGGAAATAGCGTTTGCAGATGTCTACGAATCGTAGCAATAGAGTTCTTATGATTCTTAAAACGCGATATCGCATCTCATTTCTATGCTTCATGGTAAGGTATAATATGATTTGCGAAGTGTTATGTATCCGTCGTCTACACTTCAAATGAATGTAAATGCGACACTTTCTTGCAAGGAAATAGCGTTTGCAGATGTCTACGTATCGTAGCAGTTGAGTTCTAGTGCTTCTTAAAACGCGATATCGCATCTCATTTCTATGTTTCATGGTAAGGTATAATATGATTTGAGAAGTGTTATGTATTCCTCGTCTACACTTCAAATGAATGTAAATGCGACACTTCTTTGCAAGGAAATAGCGTTTGCAGATGTCTACGTATTGTTGCAATAGAGTTCTTATGATTCTTAAAACGCGATATCCCATCTCATTTCTATGTTTCATGGTAAGATATAATATGATTTGAGGAGTGTTATGTATTCCTCGTCTACACTTCAAATGAATGTGAATGCGACACTTCCTCGCTAGGAAATAGCGTTTGCAGATGTCTACGTATCGTAGCAGTTGAGTTCTAGTGCTTCTTAAAACGCGATATCGCAGCTCATTTCTATGTTTCATGGTAAGGTATAATATGATTTGAGAAGTGTTATGTATTCCTCGTCTGCACTTCAAATGAATGTAAATGCGACACTTCTTTGCAAGGAAATAGCGTTTGCAGATGTCTACGTATCGTTGCAATAGAGTTCTTATGATTCTTAAAACGCGATATCCCATCTCATTTCTATGTTTCATGGTAAGATATAATATGACTTGCGAAGTGTTATGTATTACTCGTCTACACTTGAAATGAATGTAAATGGGACACTTCCTTGCAAGGAAATAGCGTTTGCAGATGTCTGCGTATCGAAGTAATAGAGTTCAAATGCTTCTTAAAACGAGATATTGCATCTCATATCTATGTTTCATGATAAGATATAATATGATTTGCGAAGTGTCATGTATTCCTCGTCTACACATCAAATGAATGTAAATGCGACACTTCTTTGCAAGGAAATAGCGTTTGCAGATGTCTACGTATCGTAGCAAGAGAGTTCTTATGATTCTAAAAACGCGATATCGCATCACATTTCTATGTTTCATGGTAAGATATAATATGATTTGCGGAGTGTTATGTATTCCTCGTCTACACTTCAAATGAATGTGAATGCGACACTTCCTCGCTAGGAAATAGCGTTTGCAGATGTCTTCGTATCGTAGCAATAGAGTTCTTATGATTCTTAAAACGCGATATCCCATCTCATTTCTATGTTTCATGGTAAGATATAATATGATTTGCCGAGTGTTATGTATTCCTCGTCTACACTTCAAATGAATGTAAATGCGACACTTCCTTGCAAGGAAATAGCGTTTGCAGATGTCTACGTATCGTTGCAATAGAGTTCTTATGATTCTTAAAACGCGATATCCCATCTCATTTCTATGTTTCATGGTAAGATATAATATGATTTGCGGAGTGTTATGTATTCCTCGTCAACACTTCAAATGAATGTAAATGCGACACTTCCTTGCAAGGAAATAGCGTTTGCAGATGTCTACGTATCGTTGCAATAGAGTTCTTATGATTCTTAAAACGCGATATCCCATCTCATTTCTATGTTTCATGGTAAGATATAATATGATTTGCGGAGTGTTATGTATTCCTCGTCTACACTTCAAATGAATGTGAATGCGACACTTCCTCGCTAGGAAATAGCGTGTGCAGATGTCTACGTATCGTAGCAGTTGAGTTCTAGTGCTTCTTAAAACGCGATATCGCATCTCATTTCTATGTTTCATGGTAAGGTATAATATGATTTGAGAAGTGTTATGTATTCCTCGTCTACACTTCAAATGAATGTAAATGCGACACTTCTTTGCAAGGAAATAGCGTTTGCAGATGTCTACGTATCGTTGCAATAGAGTTCTTATGATTCTTAAAACGCGATATCCCATCTCATTTCTATGTTTCATGGTAAGATATAATATGATTTGCGAAGTGTTATGTATTCCTCGTCTACACTTCAAATGAATGTAAATGCGACACTTCTCTGCAAGGAAATAGCGTTTGCAGATGTCTACTTATCGTAGCAATAGAGTTCTTATGATTCTTAAAACGCGATATCGCATCTCATTTCTATGTTTCGTGGTAAGATATAATATGATTTGCGGAGTGTTATGTATTCCTCGTCTACACTTCAAATGAATGCAAATGCGACACTTCCTTGCAACGAAATAGCGTTTGCAAATGTCTACCTATCGTAGCAGTAGTGTTCTAATGCTTCTTAGAACGCGATATCGCATCTCATTTCTATGTTTCATGGTAAGATATAATATGACTTGCGAAGTGTTATGTATTACTCGTCTACACTTGAAATGAATGTAAATGGGACACTTCCTTGCAAGGAAATAGCGTTTGCAGATGTCTACGTATCGAAGCAATAGAGTTCAAATGCTTCTTAAAACGAGATATTGCATCTTATATCTATGTTTCATGATAAGATATAATATGATTTGCGAAGTGTCATGTATTCCTCGTCTACACTTCAAATGAATGTGAATGCGACACTTCTTTGCAAGGAAATAGCGTTTGCAGATGTCTACGTATCGTTGCAATAGAGTTCTTATGATTCTTAAAAGGCGATATCCCATCTCATTTCTATGTTTCATGGTAAGATATAATATGATTTGCGGAGTGTTATGTATTCCTCGTCTACACTTCAAATGAATGTGAATGCGACACTTCCTCGCTAGGAAATAGCGTTTGCAGATGTCTACGTATCGTAGCAGTTGAGTTCTAGTGCTTCTTAAAACGCGATATCGCATCTCATTTCTATGTTTCATGGTAAGGTATAATATGATTTGAGAAGTGTTATGTATTCCTCGTCTACACTTCAAATGAATGTAAATGCGACACTTCTTTGCAAGGAAATAGCGTTTGCAGATGTCTACGTATCGTTGCAATAGAGTTCTTATGATTCTTAAAACGCGATATCCCATCTCATTTCTATGTTTCATGGTAAGATATAATATGATTTGCGGAGTGTTATGTATTCCTCGTCTACACTTCAAATGAATGTAAATGCGACACTTCCTTGCAAGGAAATAGCGTTTGCAGATGTCTACGTATCGTTGCAATAGAGTTCTTATGATTCTTAAAGCGCGATATCCCATCTCATTTCTATGCTTCATGGTAAGATATAATATGATTTGCCCAGTGTTATGTATTCCTCGTCGACACTTCAAATGAATGTAAATGCGACACTTCCTTGCAAGGAAATAGCGTTTGCAGATGTCTTCGTATCGTAGCAATAGAGTTCTTATGATTCTTAAAACGCGATATCCCATCTCATTTCTATGTTTCATGGTAAGATATAATATGATTTGCCGAGTGTTATGTATTCCTCGTCTACACTTCAAATGAATGTAAATGCGACACTTCCTTGCAAGGAAATAGCGTTTGCAGATGTCTACGTATCGTTGCAATAGAGTTCTTATGATTCTTAAAACGCGATATCCCATCTCATTCCTATGTTTCATGGTAAGATATAATATGATTTGCGGAGTGTTATGTATTCCTCGTCAACACTTCAAATGAATGTAAATGCGACACTTCCTTGCAAGGAAATAGCGTTTGCAGATGTCTACGTATCGTTGCAATAGAGTTCTTATGATTCTTAAAACGCGATATCCCATCTCATTTCTATGTTTCATGGTAAGTTATAATATGATTTGCGGAGTGTTATGTATTCCTCGTCTACACTTCAAATGAATGTGAATGCGACACTTCCTCGCTAGGAAATAGCGTTTGCAGATGTCTACGTATCGTAGCAGTTGAGTTCTAGTGCTTCTTAAAACGCGATATCGCATCTCATTTCTATGTTTCATGGTAAGGTATAATATGATTTGAGAAGTGTTATGTATTCCTCGTCTACACTTCAAATGAATGTAAATGCGACACTTCTTTGCAAGGAAATAGCGTTTGCAGATGTCTACGTATCGTTGCAATAGAGTTCTTATGATGCTTAAAACGCGATATCCCATCTCATTTCTATGTTTCATGGTAAGATATAATATGATTTGCGGAGTGTTATGTATTTCTCGTCTACACTTCAAATGAATGTAAATGCGACACTTCCTTGCAAGGAAGTAGCGTTTGCAGATGTCTACGTATCGTTGCAATAGAGTTTTTATGATTCTTAAAACGCGATATCCCATCTCATTTCTATGTTTCATGGTAAGATATAATATGATTTGCGGAGTGTTATGTATTCCTCGTCTACACTTCAAATGAATGTGAATGCGACACTTCCTCGCTAGGAAATAGCGTTTGCAGATGTCTACGTATCGTAGCAGTTGAGTTCTAGTGCTTCTTAAAACGCGATATCGCATCTCATTTCTATGTTTCATGGTAAGGTATAATATGATTTGAGAAGTGTTATGTATTCCTCGTCTACACTGCAAATGAATGTAAATGCGACACTTCTTTGCAAGGAAATAGCGTTTGCAGATGTCTACGTATCGTTGCAATAGAGTTCTTATGATTCTTAAAACGCGATATCCCATCTCATTTCTATGTTTCATGGTAAGATATAATATGATTTGCGGAGTGTTATGTATTCCTCGTCAACACTTCAAATGAATGTAAATGCGACACTTCCTTGCAAGGAAATAGCGTTTGCAGATGTCTACGTATCGTTGCAATAGAGTTCTTATGATTCTTAAAACGCGATATCCCATCTCATTTCTATGTTTCATGGTAAGATATAATATGATTTGCGGAGTGTTATGTATTCCTCGTCTACACTTCAAATGAATGTGAATGCGACACTTCCTCGCTAGGAAATAGCGTGTGCAGATGTCTACGTATCGTAGCAGTTGAGTTCTAGTGCTTCTTAAAACGCGATATCGCATCTCATTTCTATGTTTCATGGTAAGGTATAATATGATTTGAGAAGTGTTATGTATTCCTCGTCTACACTTCAAATGAATGTAAATGCGACACTTCTTTGCAAGGAAATAGCGTTTGCAGATGTCTACGTATCGTTGCAATAGAGTTCTTATGATTCTTAAAACGCGATATCCCATCTCATTTCTATGTTTCATGGTAAGATATAATATGATTTGCGAAGTGTTATGTATTCCTCGTCTACACTTCAAATGAATGTAAATGCGACACTTCTCTGCAAGGAAATAGCGTTTGCAGATGTCTACTTATCGTAGCAATAGAGTTCTTATGATTCTTAAAACGCGATATCGCATCTCATTTCTATGTTTCGTGGTAAGATATAATATGATTTGCGGAGTGTTATGTATTCCTCGTCTACACTTCAAATGAATGCAAATGCGACACTTCCTTGCAACGAAATAGCGTTTGCAAATGTCTACCTATCGTAGCAGTAGTGTTCTAATGCTTCTTAGAACGCGATATCGCATCTCATTTCTATGTTTCATGGTAAGATATAATATGACTTGCGAAGTGTTATGTATTACTCGTCTACACTTGAAATGAATGTAAATGGGACACTTCCTTGCAAGGAAATAGCGTTTGCAGATGTCTACGTATCGAAGCAATAGAGTTCAAATGCTTCTTAGAACGAGATATTGCATCTTATATCTATGTTTCATGATAAGATATAATATGATTTGCGAAGTGTCATGTATTCCTCGTCTACACTTCAAATGAATGTAAATGCGACACTTCTTTGCAAGGAAATAGCGTTTGCAGATGTCTACGTATCGTTGCAATAGAGTTCTTATGATTCTTAAAAGGCGATATCCCATCTCATTTCTATGTTTCATGGTAAGATATAATATGATTTGCGGAGTGTTATGTATTCCTCGTCTACACTTCAAATGAATGTGAATGCGACACTTCCTCGCTAGGAAATAGCGTTTGCAGATGTCTACGTATCGTAGCAGTTGAGTTCTAGTGCTTCTTAAAACGCGATATCGCATCTCATTTCTATGTTTCATGGTAAGGTATAATATGATTTGAGAAGTGTTATGTATTCCTCGTCTACACTTCAAATGAATGTAAATGCGACACTTCTTTGCAAGGAAATAGCGTTTGCAGATGTCTACGTATCGTTGCAATAGAGTTCTTATGATTCTTAAAACGCGATATCCCATCTCATTTCTATGTTTCATGGTAAGATATAATATGATTTGCGGAGTGTTATGTATTCCTCGTCTACACTTCAAATGAATGTAAATGCGACACTTCCTTGCAAGGAAATAGCGTTTGCAGATGTCTACGTATCGTTGCAATAGAGTTCTTATGATTCTTAAAGCGCGATATCCCATCTCATTTCTATGCTTCATGGTAAGATATAATATGATTTGCCCAGTGTTATGTATTCCTCGTCGACACTTCAAATGAATGTAAATGCGACACTTCCTTGCAAGGAAATAGCGTTTGCAGATGTCTTCGTATCGTAGCAATAGAGTTCTTATGATTCTTAAAACGCGATATCCCATCTCATTTCTATGTTTCATGGTAAGATATAATATGATTTGCCGAGTGTTATGTATTCCTCGTCTACACTTCAAATGAATGTAAATGCGACACTTCCTTGCAAGGAAATAGCGTTTGCAGATGTCTACGTATCGTTGCAATAGAGTTCTTATGATTCTTAAAACGCGATATCCCATCTCATTCCTATGTTTCATGGTAAGATATAATATGATTTGCGGAGTGTTATGTATTCCTCGTCAACACTTCAAATGAATGTAAATGCGACACTTCCTTGCAAGGAAATAGCGTTTGCAGATGTCTACGTATCGTTGCAATAGAGTTCTTATGATTCTTAAAACGCGTTATCCCATCTCATTTCTATGTTTCATGGTAAGTTATAATATGATTTGCGGAGTGTTATGTATTCCTCGTCTACACTTCAAATGAATGTGAATGCGACACTTCCTCGCTAGGAAATAGCGTTTGCAGATGTCTACGTATCGTAGCAGTTGAGTTCTAGTGCTTCTTAAAACGCGATATCGCATCTCATTTCTATGTTTCATGGTAAGGTATAATATGATTTGAGAAGTGTTATGTATTCCTCGTCTACACTTCAAATGAATGTAAATGCGACACTTCTTTGCAAGGAAATAGCGTTTGCAGATGTCTACGTATCGTTGCAATAGAGTTCTTATGATGCTTAAAACGCGATATCCCATCTCATTTCTATGTTTCATGGTAAGATATAATATGATTTGCGGAGTGTTATGTATTTCTCGTCTACACTTCAAATGAATGTAAATGCGACACTTCCTTGCAAGGAAGTAGCGTTTGCAGATGTCTACGTATCGTTGCAATAGAGTTCTTATGATTCTTAAAACGCGATATCCCATCTCATTTCTATGTTTCATGGTAAGATATAATATGATTTGCGGAGTGTTATGTATTCCTCGTCTACACTTCAAATGAATGTGAATGCGACACTTCCTCGCTAGGAAATAGCGTTTGCAGATGTCTACGTATCGTAGCAGTTGAGTTCTAGTGCTTCTTAAAACGCGATATCGCATCTCATTTCTATGTTTCATGGTAAGGTATAATATGATTTGAGAAGTGTTATGTATTCCTCGTCTACACTGCAAATGAATGTAAATGCGACACTTCTTTGCAAGGAAATAGCGTTTGCAGATGTCTACGTATCGTTGCAATAGAGTTCTTATGATTCTTAAAACGCGATATCCCATCTCATTTCTATGTTTCATGGTAAGATATAATATGATTTGCGGAGTGTTATGTATTCCTCGTCTACACTTCAAATGAATGTAAATGCGACACTTCCTTGCAAGGAAATAGCGTTTGCAGATGTCTACGTATCGTTGCAATAGAGTTCTTATGATTCTTAAAACGCGATATCCCATCTCATTTCTATGCTTCATGGTAAGATATAATATGATTTGCCCAGTGTTATGTATTCCTCGTCTACACTTCAAATGAATGTAAATGCGACACTTCCTTGCAAGGAAATAGCGTTTGCAGATGTCTACGTATCGTAGCAATAGAGTTCTTATGATTCTTAAAACGCGATATCGCATCTCATTTCTATGTTTCATGGTAAGATATAATATGATTTGCGAAGTGTTATGTATTCCTCGTCTACACTTCAAATGAATGTAAATGCGACACTTCTTTGCAAGGAAATAGCGTTTGCAGATGTCTACGTATCGTAGCAATAGAGTTCTTATGATTCTTAAACCGCGATATCCCGTCTCATTTCTATGTTTCATGGTAAGGTATAATATGATTTGCGAAGTGTTATGTATCCGTCGTCTACACTTCAAATGAATGTAAATGCGACACGTTCTTGCAAGGAAATAGCGTTTGCAGATGTCTACGTATCGTAGCAATGGGTTTCTGATGCTTCTTAAAACGCGATATCGCATCTCATTTCTATGTTCCATGGTAAGGTATAATATGATTTGAGAAGTGTTATGTATTCCTCGTCTACACTTCAAATGAATGTAAATGCGACACTTCTTTGCAAGGAAATAGCATTTGCAGATGTCTACGTATCGTTGCAATAGAGTTCTTATGATTCTTAAAACGCGATATCCCATCTCATTTCTATGTTTCGTGGTAAGATATAATATGATTTGCGGAGTGTTATGTATTCCTCGTCTACACTTCAAATGAATGTAAATGCGACACTTCCTTGCAAGGAAATAGCGTTTGCAGATGTCTACGTATCGTAGCAATAGAGTTCTAATGCTTCTTAAAACGCGATATCGCATCTCATTTCTATGTTTCATGGTAAGATATAATATGATTTGCGAAGTGTTATGTATTCCTCGTCTACACTTCAAATGAATGTAAATGCGAAACTTCCTTGCAAGGAAATAGCGTTTGCAGATGTCTACGTATCGTTGCAATAGAGTTCTTATGATTCTTAAAACGCGATATCCCATCTCATTTCTATGTTTCATGGTAAGTTATAATATGATTTGCGGAGTGTTATGTATTCCTCGTCTACACTTCAAATGAATGTGAATGCGACACTTCCTCGCTAGGAAATAGCGTTTGCAGATGTCTACGTATCGTAGCAGTTGAGTTCTAGTGCTTCTTAAAACGCGATATCGCATCTCATTTCTATGTTTCATGGTAAGGTATAATATGATTTGAGAAGTGTTATGTATTCCTCGTCTACACTTCAAATGAATGTAAATGCGACACTTCTTTGCAAGGAAATAGCGTTTGCAGATGTCTACGTATCGTTGCAATAGAGTTCTTATGATGCTTAAAACGCGATATCCCATCTCATTTCTATGTTTCATGGTAAGATATAATATAATTTGCGGAGTGTTATGTATTTCTCGTCTACACTTCAAATGAATGTAAATGCGACACTTCCTTGCAAGGAAGTAGCGTTTGCAGATGTCTACGTATCGTTGCAATAGAGTTCTTATGATTCTTAAAACGCGATATCCCATCTCATTTCTATGTTTCATGGTAAGATATAATATGATTTGCGGAGTGTTATGTATTCCTCGTCTACACTTCAAATAAATGTGAATGCGACACTTCCTTGCAAGGAAATAGCGTTTGCAGATGTCTACGTATCGTTGCAATAGAGTTCTAATGATTCTTAAAACGCGATATCCCATCTCATTTCTATGTTTCATGGTAAGATATAATATGATTTGCGGAGTGTTATGTATTCCTCGTCAACACTTCAAATGAATGTAAATGCGACACTTCCTTGCAAGGAAATAGCGTTTGCAGATGTCTACGTATCGTTGCAATAGAGTTCTTATGATTCTTAAAACGCGATATCCCATCTCATTTCTATGTTTCATGGTAAGTTATAATATGATTTGCGGAGTGTTATGTATTCCTCGTCTACACTTCAAATGAATGTGAATGCGACACTTCCTCGCTAGGAAATAGCGTTTGCAGATGTCTACGTATCGTAGCAGTTGAGTTCTAGTGCTTCTTAAAACGCGATATCGCATCTCATTTCTATGTTTCATGGTAAGGTATAATATGATTTGAGAAGTGTTATGTATTCCTCGTCTACACTTCAAATGAATGTAAATGCGACACTTCTTTGCAAGGAAATAGCGTTTGCAGATGTCTACGTATCGTTGCAATAGAGTTCTTATGATGCTTAAAACGCGATATCCCATCTCATTTCTATGTTTCATGGTAAGATATAATATGATTTGCGGAGTGTTATGTATTTCTCGTCTACACTTCAAATGAATGTAAATGCGACACGTTCTTGCAAGGAAATAGCGTTTGCAGATGTCTACGTGTCGTAGCAATGGGTTTCTGATGCTTCTTAAAACGCGATATCGCATCTCATTTCTATGTTTCATGGTAAGGTATAATATGATTTGAGAAGTGTTATGTATTCCTCGTCTACACTTCAAATGAATGTAAATGCGACACTTCTTTGCAAGGAAATAGCATTTGCAGATGTCTACGTATCGTTGCAATAGAGTTCTTATGATTCTTAAAACGCGATATCCCATCTCATTTCTATGTTTCGTGGTAAGATATAATATGATTTGCGGAGTGTTATGTATTCCTCGTCTACACTTCAAATGAATGTAAATGCGACACTTCCTTGCAAGGAAATAGCGTTTGCAGATGTCTACGTATCGTAGCAATAGAGTTCTAATGCTTCTTAAAACGCGATATCGCATCTCATTTCTATGTTTCATGGTAAGATATAATATGATTTGCGAAGTGTTATGTATTCCTCGTCTACACTTCAAATGAATGTAAATGCGAAACTTCCTTGCAAGGAAATAGCGTTTGCAGATGTCTACGTATCGTTGCAATAGAGTTCTTATGATTCTTAAAACGCGATATCCCATCTCATTTCTATGTTTCATGGTAAGTTATAATATGATTTGCGGAGTGTTATGTATTCCTCGTCTACACTTCAAATGAATGTGAATGCGACACTTCCTCGCTAGGAAATAGCGTTTGCAGATGTCTACGTATCGTAGCAGATGAGTTCTAGTGCTTCTTAAAACGCGATATCGCATCTCATTTCTATGTTTCATGGTAAGGTATAATATGATTTGAGAAGTGTTATGTATTCCTCGTCTACACTTCAAATGAATGTAAATGCGACACTTCTTTGCAAGGAAATAGCGTTTGCAGATGTCTACGTATCGTTGCAATAGAGTTCTTATGATGCTTAAAACGCGATATCCCATCTCATTTCTATGTTTCATGGTAAGATATAATATGATTTGCGGAGTGTTATGTATTTCTCGTCTACACTTCAAATGAATGTAAATGCGACACTTCCTTGCAAGGAAGTAGCGTTTGCAGATGTCTACGTATCGTTGCAATAGAGTTCTTATGATTCTTAAAACGCGATATCCCATCTCATTTCTATGTTTCATGGTAAGTTATAATATGATTTGCGGAGTGTTATGTATTCCTCGTCTACACTTCAAATGAATGTGAATGCAACACTTCCTCGCTAGGAAATAGCGTTTGCAGATGTCTACGTATCGTAGCAGTTGAGTTCTAGTGCTTCTTAAAACGCGATATCGCATCTCATTTCTATGTTTCATGGTAAGGTATAATATGATTTGAGAAGTGTTATGTATTCCTCGTCTACACTTCAAATGAATGTAAATGCGACACTTCTTTGCAAGGAAATAGCGTTTGCAGATGTCTACGTATCGTTGCAATAGAGTTCTTATGATGCTTAAAACGCGATATCCCATCTCATTTCTATGTTTCATGGTAAGATATAATATGATTTGCGGAGTGTTATGTATTTCTCGTCTACACTTCAAATGAATGTAAATGCGACACGTTCTTGCAAGGAAATAGCGATTGCAGATGTCTACGTGTCGTAGCAATGGGTTTCTGATGCTTCTTAAAACGCGATATCGCATCTCATTTCTATGTTTCATGGTAAGGTATAATATGATTTGAGAAGTGTTATGTATTCCTCGTCTACACTTCAAATGAATGTAAATGCGACACTTCCTTGCAAGGAAATAGCGTTTGCAGATGTCTACGTATCGTTGCAATAGAGTTCTTATGATTCTTAAAACGCGATATGCCATCTCATTTCTATGCTTCATGGTAAGATATAATATGATTTGCCCAGTGTTATGTATTCCTCGTCTACACTTCAAATGAATGTAAATGCGACACTTCCTTGCAAGGAAATAGCGTTTGCAGATGTCTACGTATCGTAGCAATAGAGTTCTTATGATTCTTAAAACGCGATATCGCATCTCATTTCTATGTTTCATGGTAAGATATAATATGATTTGCGAAGTGTTATGTATTCCTCGTCTACACTTCAAATGACTGTAAATGCGACACTTCTTTGCAAGGAAATAGCGTTTGCAGATGTCTACGTATCGTAGCAATAGAGTTCTTATGATTCTTAAACCGCGATATCCCGTCTCATTTCTATGTTTCATGGTAAGTTATAATATGATTTGCGGAGTGTTATGTATTCCTCGTCTACACTTCAAATGAATGTGAATGCGACACTTCCTCGCTAGGAAATAGCGTTTGCAGATGTCTACGTATCGTAGCAGTTGAGTTCTAGTGCTTCTTAAAACGCGATATCGCATCTCATTTCTATGTTTCATGGTAAGGTATAATATGATTTGAGAAGTGTTATGTATTCCTCGTCTACACTTCAAATGAATGTAAATGCGACACTTCTTTGCAAGGAAATAGCGTTTGCAGATGTCTACGTATCGTTGCAATAGAGTTCTTATGATGCTTAAAACGCGATATCCCATCTCATTTCTATGTATCATGGTAAGATATAATATGATTTGCGGAGTGTTATGTATTTCTCGTCTACACTTCAAATGAATGTAAATGCGACACTTCCTTGCAAGGAAGTAGCGTTTGCAGATGTCTACGTATCGTTGCAATAGAGTTCTTAAGATTCTTAAAACGCGATATCCCATCTCATTTCTATGTTTCATGGTAAGATATAATATGATTTGCGGAGTGTTATGTATTCCTCGTCTACACTTCAAATGAATGTGAATGCGACACTTCCTTGCAAGGAAGTAGCGTTTGCAGATGTCTACGTATCGTTGCAATAGAGTTCTTATGATTCTTAAAACGCGATATCCCATCTCATTTCTATGTTTCATGGTAAGATATAATATGATTTGCGGAGTGTTATGTATTCCTCGTCTACACTTCAAATGAATGTGAATGCGACACTTCCTTGCAAGGAAATAGCGTTTGCAGATGTCTACGTATCGTTGCAATAGAGTTCTAATGATTCTTAAAACGCGATATCCCATCTCATTTCTATGTTTCATGGTAAGATATAATATGATTTGCGGAGTGTTATGTATTCCTCGTCAACACTTCAAATGAATGTAAATGCGACACTTCCTTGCAAGGAAATAGCGTTTGCAGATGTCTACGTATCGTTGCAATAGAGTTCTTATGATTCTTAAAACGCGATATCCCATCTCATTTCTATGTTTCATGGTATGTTATAATATGATTTGCGGAGTGTTATGTATTCCTCGTCTACACTTCAAATGAATGTGAATGCGACACTTCCTCGCTAGGAAATAGCGTTTGCAGATGTCTACGTATCGTAGCAGTTGAGTTCTAGTGCTTCTTAAAACGCGATATCGCATCTCATTTCTATGTTTCATGGTAAGGTATAATATGATTTGAGAAGTGTTATGTATTCCTCGTCTACACTTCAAATGAATGTAAATGCGACACTTCTTTGCAAGGAAATAGCGTTTGCAGATGTCTACGTATCGTTGCAATAGAGTTCTTATGATGCTTAAAACGCGATATCCCATCTCATTTCTATGTTTCATGGTAAGATATAATATGATTTGCGGAGTGTTATGTATTTCTCGTCTACACTTCAAATGAATGTAAATGCGACACTTCCTTGCAAGGAAGTAGCGTTTGCAGATGTCTACGTATCGTTGCAATAGAGTTCTTATGATTCTTAAAACGCGATATCCCATCTCATTTCTATGTTTCATGGTAAGTTATAATATGATTTGCGGAGTGTTATGTATTCCTCGTCTACACTTCAAATGAATGTGAATGCAACACTTCCTCGCTAGGAAATAGCGTTTGCAGATGTCTACGTATCGTAGCAGTTGAGTTCTAGTGCTTCTTAAAACGCGATATCGCATCTCATTTCTATGTTTCATGGTAAGGTATAATATGATTTGAGAAGTGTTATGTATTCCTCGTCTACACTTCAAATGAATGTAAATGCGACACTTCTTTGCAAGGAAATAGCGTTTGCAGATGTCTACGTATCGTTGCAATAGAGTTCTTATGATGCTTAAAACGCGATATCCCATCTCATTTCTATGTTTCATGGTAAGATATAATATGATTTGCGGAGTGTTATGTATTTCTCGTCTACACTTCAAATGAATGTAAATGCGACACGTTCTTGCAAGGAAATAGCGTTTGCAGATGTCTACGTGTCGTAGCAATGGGTTTCTGATGCTTCTTAAAACGCGATATCGCATCTCATTTCTATGTTTCATGGTAAGGTATAATATGATTTGAGAAGTGTTATGTATTCCTCGTCTACACTTCAAATGAATGTAAATGCGACACTTCTTTGCAAGGAATAGCATTTGCAGATGTCTACGTATCGTTGCAATAGAGTTCTTATGATTCTTAAAACGCGATATCCCATCTCATTTCTATGTTTCGTGGTAAGATATAATATGATTTGCGGAGTGTTATGTATTCCTCGTCTACACTTCAAATGAATGTAAATGCGACACTTCCTTGCAAGGAAATAGCGTTTGCAGATGTCTACGTATCGTAGCAATAGAGTTCTAATGCTTCTTAAAACGCGATATCGCATCTCATTTCTATGTTTCATGGTAAGATATAATATGATTTGCGAAGTGTTATGTATTCCTCGTCTACACTTCAAATGAATGTAAATGCGAAACTTCCTTGCAAGGAAATAGCGTTTGCAGATGTCTACGTATCGTTGCAATAGAGTTCTTATGATTCTTAAAACGCGATATCCCATCTCATTTCTATGTTTCATGGTAAGTTATAATATGATTTGCGGAGTGTTATGTATTCCTCGTCTACACTTCAAATGAATGTGAATGCGACACTTCCTTGCAAGGAAATAGCGTTTGCAGATGTCTACGTATCGTTGCAATAGAGTTCTTATGATTCTTAAAACGCGATATCGCATCTCATTTCTATGTTTCATGGTAAGATATAATATGATTTGCGGAGTGTTATGTATTCCTCGTCAACACTTCAAATGAATGTAAATGCGACACTTCCTTGCAAGGAAATAGCGTTTGCAGATGTCTACGTATCGTTGCAATAGAGTTCTTATGATTCTTAAAACGCGATATCCCATCTCATTTCTATGTTTCATGGTAAGTTATAATATGATTTGCGGAGTGTTATGTATTCCTCGTCTACACTTCAAATGAATGTGAATGCGACACTTCCTCGCTAGGAAATAGCGTTTGCAGATGTCTACGTATCGTAGCAGTTGAGTTCTAGTGCTTCTTAAAACGCGATATCGCATCTTTTTTCTATGTTTCATGGTAAGGTATAATATGATTTGAGAAGTGTTATGTATTCCTCGTCTACACTTCAAATTGAATGTAAATGCGACACTTCTTTGCAAGGAAATAGCGTTTGCAGATGTCTACGTATCGTTGCAATAGAGTTCTTATGATGCTTAAAACGCGATATCCCATCTCATTTCTATGTTTCATGGTAAGATATAATATGATTTGCGGAGTGTTATGTATTTCTCGTCTACACTTCAAATGAATGTAAATGCGACACTTCCTTGCAAGGAAGTAGCGTTTGCAGATGTCTACGTATCGTTGCAATAGAGTTCTTATGATTCTTAAAACGCGATATCCCATCTCATTTCTATGTTTCATGGTAAGATATAATATGATTTGCGGAGTGTTATGTATTCCTCGTCTACACTTCAAATGAATGTGAATGCGACACTTCCTCGCTAGGAAATAGCGTTTGCAGATGTCTACGTATCGTAGCAGTTGAGTTCTAGTGCTTCTTAAAACGCGATATCGCATCTCATTTCTATGTTTCATGGTAAGGTATAATATGATTTGAGAAGTGTTATGTATTCCTCGTCTACACTGCAAATGAATGTAAATGCGACACTTCTTTGCAAGGAAATAGCGTTTGCAGATGTCTACGTATCGTTGCAATAGAGTTCTTATGATTCTTAAAACGCGATATCCCATCTCATTTCTATGTTTCAATGGTAAGATATAATATGATTTGCGGAGTGTTATGTATTCCTCGTCTACACTTCAAATGAATGTAAATGCGACACTTCCTTGCAAGGAAATAGCGTTTGCCAGATGTCTACGTATCGTTGCAATAGAGTTCTTATGATTCTTAAAACGCGATATGCCATCTCATTTCTATGCTTCATGGTAAGATATAATATGATTTGCCCAGTGTTATGTATTCCTCGTCTACACTTCAAATGAATGTAAATGCGACACTTCCTTGCAAGGAAATAGCGTTTGCAGATGTCTACGTATCGTAGCAATAGAGTTCTTATGATTCCTAAAACGCGATATCGCATCTCATTTCTATGTTTCATGGTAAGATATAATATGATTTGCGAAGTGTTATGTATTCCTCGTCTACACTTCAAATGACTGTAAATGCGACACTTCTTTGCAAGGAAATAGCGTTTGCAGATGTCTACGTATCGTAGCAATAGAGTTCTTATGATTCTTAAACCGCGATATCCCGTCTCATTTCTATGTTTCATGGTAAGTTATAATATGATTTGCGGAGTGTTATGTATTCCTCGTCTACACTTCAAATGAATGTGAATGCGACACTTCCTCGCTAGGAAATAGCGTTTGCAGATGTCTACGTATCGTAGCAGTTGAGTTCTAGTGCTTCTTAAAACGCGATATCGCATCTCATTTCTATGTTTCATGGTAAGGTATAATATGATTTGAGAAGTGTTATGTATTCCTCGTCTACACTTCAAATGAATGTAAATGCGACACTTCTTTGCAAGGAAATAGCGTTTGCAGATGTCTACGTATCGTTGCAATAGAGTTCTTATGATGCTTAAAACGCGATATCCCATCTCATTTCTATGTATCATGGTAAGATATAATATGATTTGCGGAGTGTTATGTATTTCTCGTCTACACTTCAAATGAATGTAAATGCGACACTTCCTTGCAAGGAAGTAGCGTTTGCAGATGTCTACGTATCGTTGCAATAGAGTTCTTAAGATTCTTAAAACGCGATATCCCATCTCATTTCTATGTTTCATGGTAAGATATAATATGATTTGCGGAGTGTTATGTATTCCTCGTCTACACTTCAAATGAATGTGAATGCGACACTTCCTTGCAAGGAAGTAGCGTTTGCAGATGTCTACGTATCGTTGCAATAGAGTTCTTATGATTCTTAAAACGCGATATCCCATCTCATTTCTATGTTTCATGGTAAGATATAATATGATTTGCGGAGTGTTATGTATTCCTCGTCTACACTTCAAATGAATGTGAATGCGACACTTCCTTGCAAGGAAATAGCGTTTGCAGATGTCTACGTATCGTTGCAATAGAGTTCTAATGATTCTTAAAACGCGATATCCCATCTCATTTCTATGTTTCATGGTAAGATATAATATGATTTGCGGAGTGTTATGTATTCCTCGTCAACACTTCAAATGAATGTAAATGCGACACTTCCTTGCAAGGAAATAGCGTTTGCAGATGTCTACGTATCGTTGCAATAGAGTTCTTATGATTCTTAAAACGCGATATCCCATCTCATTTCTATGTTTCATGGTAAGTTATAATATGATTTGCGGAGTGTTATGTATTCCTCGTCTACACTTCAAATGAATGTGAATGCGACACTTCCTCGCTAGGAAATAGCGTTTGCAGATGTCTACGTATCGTAGCAGTTGAGTTCTAGTGCTTCTTAAAACGCGATATCGCATCTCATTTCTATGTTTCATGGTAAGGTATAATATGATTTGAGAAGTGTTATGTATTCCTCGTCTACACTTCAAATGAATGTAAATGCGACACTTCTTTGCAAGGAAATAGCGTTTGCAGATGTCTACGTATCGTTGCAATAGAGTTCTTATGATGCTTAAAACGCGATATCCCATCTCATTTCTATGTTTCATGGTAAGATATAATATGATTTGCGGATTGTTATGTATTTCTCGTCTACACTTCAAATGAATGTAAATGCGACACGTTCTTGCAAGGAAATAGCGTTTGCAGATGTCTACGTGTCGTAGCAATGGGTTTCTGATGCTTCTTAAAACGCGATATCGCATCTCATTTCTATGTTTCATGGTAAGGTATAATATGATTTGAGAAGTGTTATGTATTCCTCGTCTACACTTCAAATGAATGTAAATGCGACACTTCTTTGCAAGGAAATAGCATTTGCAGATGTCTACGTATCGTTGCAATAGAGTTCTTATGATCTTAAAACGCGATATCCCATCTCATTTCTATGTTTCGTGGTAAGATATAATATGATTTGCGGAGTGTTATGTATTCCTCGTCTACACTTCAAATGAATGTAAATGCGACACTTCCTTGCAAGGAAATAGCGTTTGCAGATGTCTACGTATCGTAGCAATAGAGTTCTAATGCTTCTTAAAACGCGATATCGCATCTCATTTCTATGTTTCATGGTAAGATATAATATGATTTGCGAAGTGTTATGTATTCCTCGTCTACACTTCAAATGAATGTAAATGCGAAACTTCCTTGCAAGGAAATAGCGTTTGCAGATGTCTACGTATCGTTGCAATAGAGTTCTTATGATTCTTAAAACGCGATATCCCATCTCATTTCTATGTTTCATGGTAAGTTATAATATGATTTGCAGAGTGTTATGTATTCCTCGTCTACACTTCAAATGAATGTGAATGCGACACTTCCTCGCTAGGAAATAGCGTTTGCAGATGTCTACGTATCGTAGCAGATGAGTTCTAGTGCTTCTTAAAACGCGATATCGCATCTCATTTCTATGTTTCATGGTAAGGTATAATATGATTTGAGAAGTGTTATGTATTCCTCGTCTACACTTCAAATGAATGTAAATGCGACACTTCTTTGCAAGGAAATAGCGTTTGCAGATGTCTACGTATCGTTGCAATAGAGTTCTTATGATGCTTAAAACGCGATATCCCATCTCATTTCTATGTTTCATGGTAAGATATAATATGATTTGCGGAGTGTTATGTATTTCTCGTCTACACTTCAAATGAATGTAAATGCGACACTTCCTTGCAAGGAAGTAGCGTTTGCAGATGTCTACGTATCGTTGCAATAGAGTTCTTATGATTCTTAAAACGCGATATCCCATCTCATTTCTATGTTTCATGGTAAGATATAATATGATTTGCGGAGTGTTATGTATTCCTCGTCTACACTTCAAATGAATGTGAATGCGACACTTCCTTGCAAGGAAATAGCGTTTGCAGATGTCTACGTATCGTTGCAATAGAGTTCTTATGATTCTTAAAACGCGATATCCCATCTCATTCCTATGTTTCATGGTAAGATATAATATGATTTGCGGAGTGTTATGTATTCCTCGTCAACACTTCAAATGAATGTAAATGCGACACTTCCTTGCAAGGAAATAGCGTTTGCAGATGTCTACGTATCGTTGCAATAGAGTTCTTATGATTCTTAAAACGCGATATCCCATCTCATTTCTATGTTTCATGGTAAGTTATAATATGATTTGCGGAGTGTTATGTATTCCTCGTCTACACTTCAAATGAATGTGAATGCGACACTTCCTCGCTAGGAAATAGCGTTTGCAGATGTCTACGTATCGTAGCAGTTGAGTTCTAGTGCTTCTTAAAACGCGATATCGCATCTTTTTTCTATGTTTCATGGTAAGGTATAATATGATTTGAGAAGTGTTATGTATTCCTCGTCTACACTTCAAATGAATGGTAAATGCGACACTTCTTTGCAAGGAAATAGCGTTTGCAGATGTCTACGTATCGTTGCAATAGAGTTCTTATGATGCTTAAAACGCGATATCCCATCTCATTTCTATGTTTCATGGTAAGATATAATATGATCTGCGGAGTGTTATGTATTTCTCGTCTACACTTCAAATGAATGTAAATGCGACACTTCCTTGCAAGGAAGTAGCGTTTGCAGATGTCTACGTATCGTTGCAATAGAGTTCTTATGATTCTTAAAACGCGATTATCCCATCTCATTTCTATGTTTCATGGTAAGATATAATATGATTTGCGGAGTGTTATGTATTCCTCGTCTACACTTCAAATGAATGTGAATGCGACACTTCCTCGCTAGGAAATAGCGTTTGCAGATGTCTACGTATCGTAGCAGTTGAGTTCTAGTGCTTCTTAAAACGCGATATCGCATCTCATTTCTATGTTTCATGGTAGGTATAATATGATTTGAGAAGTGTTATGTATTCCTCGTCTACACTGCAAATGAATGTAAATGCGACACTTCTTTGCAAGGAAATAGCGTTTGCAGATGTCTACGTATCGTTGCAATAGAGTTCTTATGATTCTTAAAACGCGATATCCCATCTCATTTCTATGTTTCATGGTAAGATATAATATGATTTGCGGAGTGTTATGTATTCCTCGTCTACACTTCAAATGAATGTAAATGCGACACTTCCTTGCAAGGAAATAGCGTTTGCAGATGTCTACGTATCGTTGCAATAGAGTTCTTATGATTCTTAAAACGCGATATGCCATCTCATTTCTATGCTTCATGGTAAGATATAAATATGATTTGCCCAGTGTTATGTATTCCTCGTCTACACTTCAAATGAATGTAAATGCGACACTTCCTTGCAAGGAAATAGCGTTTGCAGATGTCTACGTATCGTAGCAATAGATTTCTTATGAT